>NW_026732473.1:35000-42500 GCF_028476545.2 Physella acuta | reverse complement strand
ATGGTTGCTGATGTAGATGGTTGCTGATATAGATGGTTTTTGATGTAGATGGTTGCTGATGTAGATGGTTGCTGATGTAGATGGTTGCGATGGTTGCTGATGTAGATGGTTGCTGATGTAGATGGTTGCTGATGTAGATGGTTGCTGATGTAGATGGTTGCGATGGTTGCTGATGTAGATGGTTGCTGATGTAGATGGTTGCTGATGTAGATGGTTGCGATGGTTGCTGATGTAGATGGTTGCTGATGTAGATGGTTGCTGATGTAGATGGTATCTGATGTAGTCGTAGAAAAACCACGTGAGCACAGATAAACGACATGTCAAGCGTGAGTCCACTTCTCCCCAGGGGATTTGGTGGGAACATCAGCAGATGTGTCCCCGAACGTCCTAGAGACCGCGTCGTGTGTGGTCAGCAGTCAGCTCGAGGTTACCATGAAGCGGTACAAAGCCTTCACGTTCCTGAGGGTCACTTTTGGAGAAGCAGGTAACCCCCCCCCCCCCCTTCTTCATTTTTGTCTTACTTTTTTTTTTATTTAAAGATGTGCCCGTGTGTACTTATCATAGAACTAATGAGTTTTTGACAAACTAAATGATATTTGGGGCTCCCGAGTTTTAACTTGTGGATTATAAATCCGTGTCTTACTCTATGAAGCTGTGAAGATGGGTTGACACGTATGGCATTTTAATCAGGTACCACAGAACAGTGGCGACACTTATATTAGCTTAGCCTGGTTTGAGGGACGGAATACGGTAGGGTAGGACAGTAGAATTAAGACCGATTAGGGTGAAGTAGGACCCAGTTCATGACCCATATCCTTCAGTTACACCTGGCTAAATCTCCCGTTGCCTGACTAAATCTCGCGTTGCCTGACTAAATCTCCCGTTGCCTGACTAAATCTCGCGTTGCCTGACTAAATCTAGCGTTGCCTGACTAAATCTCGCGTTGTCTGACTAAATCTCGCGTTGCCTGACTAAATCTCGCGTTGCCTGACTAAATCTCGCGTTGTCTGACTAAATCTCGCGTTGCCTGACTAAATCTCGCGTTGTCTGACTAAATCTCGCGTTGCCTGACTAAATCTCGCGTTGCCTGACTAAATCTAGCGTTGCCTGACTAAATCTCGCGTTGTCTGACTAAATCTCGCGTTGCCTGACTAAATCTCGCATTGTCTGACTAAATCTCGCGTTGCCTGACTAATTCTCCCGTTGCCTGACTAAATCTCGCGTTGCCTGACTAAATCTCGCATTGTCTGACTAAATCTCGCGTTGCCTGACTAAATCTCGCGTTGCCTGACTAATTCTCCCGTTGCCGTGTCCCCAGCTACTGCCAGCCTACCTGCGGTGCTGCAGATATCGTCAGAGACCCCCAGCAACTGGACCTGCCCCAACCTGGAGGTTCTAAAAATAGACCACTTTCAACTGGACTTCAGGTGTCCTTCGTTCAACTCGCTCTTCGGGCGACTCACCTTGATATTTAAACAACCTGTCTCTATCTGTGGCATTAATGTCAGTGGAGGTAGGTCATTAGGTCACTTTGTAGGTCAGTAGGTCATTTTGTAGGTCAGTAGGTCACTTTGTAGGGCGTTACGTCAATATGTCGTTAGGTTTCCATTTATTACTTGGCCTATTCCTGGTTTCTGAATCGTCGATACGTTAAGTAGGGTAGCTAAGGCATTACTAATGTTTTAGTTGGCACAAAAGCCAACGCAGGCGCATTTTTAGCATGCAAGACCGCTCTTTGAACAAATACACTCCTTGACGCCGAAAAGCATTCTCTTAGCTAAAAACTGTATTGCAAGTGGTTAAAATGTAAATTGATTTAACTTAATACAAAATTATACATATAATATATACCTTTAGAATGGTAAGTTGTGTCCTCATAGTCATTAGTATTTTCTTGTACAAACCTCAATAAGGGGAGGGGGGGGGGGGGGAGGGAATAATTGTCGTGGGGTTTCACGTCGTGGGGGGTGAGAATGTTTGAGGGTTTTATTGGGTTTGGGGTAGGGGGGGGGGGGGGGAAATTATGTCCGTGCGGTTATTATTCGGGTGCCAAAATAAACTGTATCAATTTTCCTGTTTAGAAACCAACGCACGTCAAGATTAATTCACTTTTTACTTTCTCATATATACGAAGTATAGAGAAAGTCTTGTAATCGTGCAAAAAAAAAAATCGACATTTTTACAAATCTCGACGTTTTACACTTCACTGATGCGGAAAAACATAATTTTGCAATCTTGTCCGTATGACTGTGTGTTTGTGTGTGTGTGTGTCTGTGTGTTAAACACGATAACTTGAGTACCGTTACAGCTAGGTTGATGAAATTTCCTATATAGGTATTTTATCAAAATTATAGATCCGTATCAACTTTTGAGCGCTTTCCGATAACCGGAAGTGGTACTTTTTTTTTACTTTGAATTTTTTTAAAGACTATAACTTGAGTACTATTTCAGAGAGAGATATAAAATTTCACATGTAAGTAAATTATCTAATTCTCTACCTTCTTTAAAATTTTGAGTAATTTCCGTTGACCGGAAGTAGTAATTTACGCTATTTCCAATTTCTCAAAAAACGCATGTAAATTTATAGGACTAATAATAATGCGCGCTATTATGCACATCTTTTTTTGGCGTTCACTTGGTGT
The DNA here is from genome assembly GCF_028476545.2 of Physella acuta. Taxonomy (NCBI): domain Eukaryota; kingdom Metazoa; phylum Mollusca; class Gastropoda; family Physidae; genus Physella; species Physella acuta. The sequence goes on along the minus strand of NW_026732473.1, from coordinate 39,858 downwards.
GCAATTTTAAAAAGTTTAAGTATTTAAAATGGATTAAAAATCATGTCTTTATCCCGATTTGCCATCCACTGTTGTTTCATTTAAGAATATTCGAGAAAGTTTAGGAGAGATCATTCCCGGTTTATTTTAATTAAATAAATAACACACAATAAATTTAAGCGAGGTAACCATTCTTTCTCTGTATAGTAAAGCAATTTCATTGTTGCTTCCCTTTGACCGTAAATTTTCCGAATTGTTTTTTATAAAATTTAAAGTTGAATTATCACCACTCAGAATTAGATTTTTAATTTTATACCCTGTTGAAAAAAAATGAAAAAAAAAACAAACATCGTAAATGTAAAATTTGCCGAAAATATAAAGATTAGGTTTAATTTCTTGAATTAATGTTTTACTTCTGTAAACATAACTCAATGTATGTAAGAGAGGTAAATGTGTCCAATCTATTCAATACCTCAATTTCATGGTTGTTTCCCTTAGACCGTAGTTCTCTTTTTTTTCCTTTTTTTTATGGAAACTTAAATGCAACAATCACTGTGCGTGAATTCTGTATTTATATTTTAAAGTTGTTGAGAAATTAGCTTAATTTGAATATGCGATGTGCATTCAAGTTTAATTTCTCGAATAAAACGTATATTTAAATAAATATGATTAAAATATATATAAAAATATATATAAGCGAGGTAACCCATCCATACCTACGAGGTAAATTAATGTCATTGTTCTTTCCCTTTGACCGTGAATTTTTCCGAAAATGTTTTTAATTTAATTTTTTTTAAATTTTTTTTACTTTTTGAAACTCTAAGTTGGATCATCACAGCTTCGAAATTACATATTCAGTTTTGTACTTGTTTTATAAAAATATGGAATTGAAATCTCGAATGCACATATGTGCCGAAAATTAAGCTTGAGTTTAGATTCTTGAACTAAATTTTTCTACTATAAATCTGTCATTTAAGGGAGGTAAAGTTAGCCAAACTATGCAATACACGTATTTCATGGTTTTTCCCCTTTGACCGTAAATTACCTTTTTATTCACACATTATTTAATGAATTTTAATCGGCACAATCAGTACCGAGAGACTGAACTAGTTTGAAAGGATGTGGTTAAAATATAAAATATATCGAAACTTTTCTTCTTTTAACCTAACTCAATTTATCTAAGCAAAGTAATCTCGGCTAAACTATGCAATGAATTAATTTTATGGGTGTTCCCCTTTGACTGTCAATGTTTCTTTTTTTTTTTTAATTAAATTTTAAGTAGGAAAATCACTCACTATTAATTAATAATGTAATTAATTTTGAAGGCTCCTAAGATAATATGTAATTATCAAAATTTGATTATTTGATTATAATTGATATGGCGTAAATATTAAGTTTGTATTTAATTTCTTGAATTAATCTTGTATGTATGTATAAATGAATGTACCGCTATATATTCAGACGAGAGAGACTTGGCTAAGCTTTGAAGCTGACCAATTTCATGGTTGTTTTTTTTTTACTAGAACTTTTCCGAAATTTTTGTTTCTTAAGTCGAAAGAAAAAAGAAAAAAAACTAGGTCATTTAAATGTAAGTGCTCGATTCCCTCTACCACCTAACTAAAAAGTTCCTCCAGTTATCGATCTAACTAAAAAGTTCCTCCAGTTATCGATCTAACTAAAAAGTTCCTCCAGTTATCGATCTAACTAAAAAGTTCCTCCAGTTATCGATCTAAATAAAAAGTTCCTCAAGTTATCGATATTTGAAAAACCAGAAATAGAGTACCACTTTTGGATAGCGATGGACATTAAAAAAAAAAAATAATCCACTAGCAAGCTCTTGTGCATAGATGATTTTCTTAAAATATATAATGCACCACTATGTAAATAACCCATATGTAGAATAACCGTACAATTATCACATAAGATAATGATCATGATATATCCCGACATATAATGACTATGATATATCCCGACATATAATGACCATGATATATCCCGACATATAAGGACCATCATATATCCCGACATATAATGAACATGATATATCCCGACATATAATGACTTTGATAAATCCCGACATATAATGACCATGATATATTCCATCATAAAATGACTTTGGTAAATCCCGTCACCCTTTGACCCTGTCCCACCCATTGACACCCACTGACACCCATTGACACCCACTGACACCCACTGACACCCACTGACACCCACTGACACCCATTGACACCCATTGACACCCATTGACACACATTGACACCCACTGACACCCACTGACACCCATTGACCCATTGACACCCACTGACACCCATTGACACCCATTGACACCCACTGACACCCACTGACACCCACTGACACCCATTGACACCCATTGACACCCATTGACACACATTGACACCCACTGACACCCACTGACACCCATTGACCCATTGACACCCACTGACACCCATTGACACCCATTGACACCCACTGACACCCATTGACCCATTGACACATTGACACCCACTGACACCCATTGACACCCATTGACACCCATTGACACCCATTGACACCCATTGACACCAACTGACACCCATTGACCCATTGACACCCACTGACACCCACTGACACTCATTGACACCCATTGACACACATTGACACCCATTGACACACATTGACACCCACTGACACCCATTGACACCCACTGACACCCATTGACACATTGACACCCACTGACACCCACTGACACCCATTGACACCCACTGACACCCACTGACACCCATTGACACCCACTGACACCCATTGACACCCATTGACACCCATTGACACATTGACACCCATTGACACCCACTGACACCCATTGACACCCACTGACACCCACTGACACCCATTGACACCCACTGACACCCATTGACACCCATTGACACCCATTGACACATTGACACCCATTGACACCCACTGACACCCATTGACACATTGACACCCACTGACACCCACTGACACCCATTGACACACATTGACACCCATTGACACACATTGACACCCATTGACACCCATTGACACCCACTGACACCCACTGACACCCACTGACACCCACTGACACCCATTGACACACATAGACACCCACTGACACCCATTGACACCCATTGACACACATTGACACCCACTGACACCCACTGACACCCATTGACACATTGACACCCACTGACACCCATTGACACACATTGACACCCATTGACACCCACTGACACCCATTGACACCCACTGACACCCATTGACACCCATTGACACATTGACACCCATTGACACCCATTGACACCCATTGACACCCATTGACACTCATTGACACCCGACCCCCAGGACGTCCGATGTTCGGGGTTAGAGGTCTGGAACTTCTGCACGGCAGGACGGTCTACGGCACCGCCCTGTCCACGGACCCACAGAAGATCAACCAGCGGTTCTGCAACGTCAGGCGACCAAATGAGGACATCACCTGGAGAATGGCCTTCACCGTTCCGGTCAAAGTTCAAGAGATTAAATTATTTTTTAACGGTGAGCCTCTACCGCATACAATGCAGATACTATTTTTTTTTTCATTTTTATTTAATTTAATAGGGTTGATCAACTAGGTTTAGAGACTTATTTTATTAAAAAATATTAATAAAAGCTTTTTTTTTTTTTTTACAAAAGTTTGGATTTTTTTTTAATTTGTAGTATGCGTTATTTTTTGTAACAGCTCTTTTTTTAATTATTGAGAAGTGATTAGAATTTAAATATATTTTAAAATCTATAAATCTTTTAATCTTTTAATTTAATTTAAAGAACTAAGCTAATTAGAATTTTACAATTGATATTCTTGCATTGTCACTGGAGACAAAAATGGATGGTAGTTTGATCCAGCCCGCCCCTCTCCACAGTAATATGGACGTAATTTAAAAAAACAAACTCAACATCATACTTGAAACCCCCCCCCCCCCTAATTTGGAAACCTCACGCATGAAATTCCATTCATTAAACAACACCTAAAATATTTTAATTTGGAAACCTCTAATACGACATAAAATCTTTCTAATATGTAGACCTCTAATGTGTAGACCTCTAATGTGTAGACCTCTAATGTGTAGACCTCTAATGTGTAGACCTAATGTGTAGACCTCTAATGTGTAGACCTCTAATGTGTAGACCTCTAATGTGTAGACCTCTAATGTGTAGACCTCTAATGTGTAGACCTCTAATGTGTAGACCTCTAATGTGTAGACCTCTAATGTGTAGACCTCTAATGTGTAGACCTCTAATGTGTAGACCTCTAATGTGTAGACCTCTAATGTGTAGACCTCTAATGTGTAGACCTCTAATGTGTAGACCTAATGTGTAGACCTCTAATGTGTAGACCTCTAATGTGTAGACCTCTAATGTGTAGACCTCTAATGTGTAGACCTCTAATGTGTAGACCTAATGTGTAGACCTAATGTGTAGACCTCTAATGTGTAGACCTCTAATGTGTAGACCTAATGTGTAGACCTAATGTGTAGACCTCTAATGTGTAGACCTCTAATGTGTAGACCTCTAATGTGTAGACCTCTAATGTGTAGACCTCTAATGTGTAGACCGCTAATGTGTAGACCTCTAATGTGTAGACCTCTAATGTGTAGACCTCTAATGTGTAGGCCTCTAATGTGTAGACCTCTAATGTGTAGACCTCTAATGTGTAGACCTCTAATGTGTAGACCTCTAATGTGTAGACCTCTAATGTGTAGACCTCTAATGTGTAGACATCTAATGTGTAGACCTCTAATGTGTAGACCTAATGTGTAGACCTCTAATGTGTAGACCTCTAATGTGTAGACCTCTAATGTGTAGACCTCTAATGTGTAGACCTCTAATGTGTAGACCTCTAATG
>NW_026732473.1:10000-30000 GCF_028476545.2 Physella acuta | reverse complement strand
GATTGTTTACATGCTATTATACAATTATAATTTTTTATACACGATTGTTTACATGCTATTATACAATTATAATTTTTTATACACGATTGTTTACATGCTATTATACAATTATAATTTTTTATACACGATTCATTACATGCTATTACACAATTATGAATGTGTCACTGTAGGTATAACTTTTATTGATACAATTTTTTATGACTGATCAGCCTCAAGGTTTGTGGAACGTATCTTTAATGGCGCCATACAAGTTCAACACACGGTAACCGGTACGTAGATTTTATTAAGCTGCATACTGCATCACACTGTTACGTTTTGTAATCAATAGTATGCGACACTGTATATATTTGAATAGTATATGACAAAGAACATTGTAAGCTTCCGAATAACAACAGCTATGATATCAGATTACTTGTATCTAAATACTTTGTATTAGTTTTTGTGACACTAGCTGGGACGGCGGGGTCGAATTGCAGAGCATTCGTCTTCTAGCAAGAAGGTCTCGGGTTCGGATGTCGGGCAGGACTCGACGCTGCGGGATTCTGAAGGGTATCTTACTCGTGTTTGGGAAACTAGAGGTGGCTGGGCTTACTTCTGACGACACGGTCCCTTCATATATCAGGGTGAAGAAACACATAAACTCTACTTCTTCTGCCCTCTGGATCATTAGGTCTGAAAGTAAAACTCTACTTTACCCTGACACTAAGATGACCTGTCAGTCAGATAGCTATAGCACTGACATATAATTTATGACAAATCAGACGTGTATCCGAATTTTAACAATTCAGATGTGTATCCTATGTGTAACAATTCAGATATATATCCGTAGTGTAACAATTCAGATGAGTATCCATAGTGTAACAATTCAGATGAGTATCCTATGTTTAACAATTCAGATGTGTATCCGATGTGTAAACCATATTTGATTATTGCTGACCTGTGTACACACAACACCGATGTATGCCATTCGCATTTAGCTGTGTCAATTAACAAAATGAACGAACTGGTGTTTTTTAGGTTGGCAACTGATGGTGTGTGTATTGATCACCCTTGCCTTGACTCTACACAGTGAGAAATAGTCACATAACATCAGCAAAAGGTACCTAGCCCTGCAGACATATGTAACACACATAAACTACATACCATGTAACACACATAAACTACATACCATGTAACACACATAAACTACATACCATGTAACACACATAAACTACATACCATGTAACACACATAAACTACATACCATGTAACACACATAAACTACATACCATGTAACACACATAAACTACATACCATGTAACACACATAAACTACATACCATGTAACACAAATAAACTACATACCATGTAACACACATAAACTACATACCATGTAACACACATAAACTACATACCATGTAACACACATAAACTACATACCATGTAACACACATAAACTACATACCATGTAACGTAAATGCAAGCGAGTTATAACTATGTAACACACATAAACTACATACCATGTAACGTAAATGCAAGCGAGTTATAACTATGTAACACACATAAACTACATACCATGTAACGTAAATGCAAGCGAGTTATAACTATGTAACACACATAAACTACATACCATGTAACGTAAATGCAAGCGAGTTATAACTATGTAACACACATAAACTACATACCATGTAACGTAAACGCAAGCGAGTTATAACTATGTAACACACATAAACTACATACCATGTAACGTCAATGCAAGCGAGTTATAACTATGTAACACACATAAACTACATACCATGTAACGTCAATGCAAGCGAGTTATAACTATGTAACATACATAAACTACATACCATGTAACGTCAACGCAAGCCAGTTATAACCACGCTGCAGGTAAACAAGTGATGGTGTAGTCCTTTACCCGAGGGCCTAGAGTTCAGGTTCGGGTATGTTGGACGCCCCTGAGTCCACCCAGTTTTGATGGGTGGTGACTCATGTTAAAGAAACGTATTAGCGTCTATGGCAGAATGCAGACCTAAGCAGAGGCGTAGCGATGGGGGTGGGCAGGGGGTACATATGTCCCCGGGCGCCGACCTTAGGGAGCGCCAAAATGGGTTGTAAAAACAAATTTAAATGTCATTTTAGCTGCATTTTTACATTATAAATAGGAAGAGGGGGTGGGGGGGTTTTGCAAAACGAAAGTTTAAGGGTGGGGGGGGGGGGGTACAAATTGAAAATTTGCTCCAGAGGGGGGCGCCAAATTGAAAGTTTGTCCCCGGGCGCCGGGAAGGGTCGCTACGCCTCTGGACCTAAGTATCTCTTCACATGCCGAGGTCACAGAAATAAATGAAATAAATATTCAATCTGCTAAATCAATCGCTAGATTTGAAATAGCTTCGACACAAACTTCTGTATTTTTAGAGCCCAATAGCACTAAAGGTGTCATTCCAACCCCCAACTGTTCGGAATTATTTACCAGTGAGTTCAAGGGAGATCACTACCGTTTTATTTTATGTAGCAACCTAAAAAAAAACTGTATTTAAAATTGGTTAGAAAAAGCATTGTGGGACGGAATGGCCAAGTTGTAGAGAGCAAGACAGCTAACCTTTAAGCCTTGAGTTCGAATCCGGGTTCAAGCCAGTAGATTGACCCTGAGTCAACTCAGCTCTGATGGGTACCTAACTCATGTTAGGGAAAGTAAAGGCGGCTGGGCATAGTGCTGACCACACTATCCATTCATATGCTGAGGTACAAACAGGTGAACTCTACTTCACTTGCTGCATAGACCGTCGAGTTTTGGAAGGAGAACTTTACTTCTTACTTTAGTTAAAAGTACTAAGCGTATGCAATCAATTTTTTTTTCTTTTGATAGGTGATCATTGACATTGTTAACAGACCAACTAGAAGCAGAAGTTAACAGTTCAACCAGTAGCAGAAGTTAACAGTTCAACCAGTAGCAGAAGTTAACAGTTCAACCTGTAGCAGAAGTTAACAGTTCAACCAGTAGCTGAACTAACTAAATAGCAAACATCCGCCATTATTGCCTGTGTGTTGAAATATTTCCATATGAAATAAATATTTAAAAAATACTTTTTGAAATTTGATTTAATGTTTATGGTAATTTTTGTTTATATTTTGTTTATTTGTGTAAGTTGAATAAAGTATTGTGTTAAGTATCGGCTTAGGGGCTATGTTACGTGTTAATTGACGTGTAAAATTAAGTGTTAAATATATTCTAAGGTTTTGGGTGTCAGGGGCTTACATTTTTGTGTAATCGTCTGGGAGAAAAAGGGATAATATTGTTTGACTAGCGGTAGAACTGAGGAATGCTAACCCAAAAGTTTCGAGTTCGAATCCGGGACCCAGTCAGTAGAACTACTTTGCGTCAACCCAGATCTGATAGGTACCCAGCTGTGATAGGCACCCAGCTCTGATAGGCACCCAGCTGTTATAGGTACCCAGCTGTGATAGGTACCCAGCTGTGATAGGTACCCAGCTCTGATAGGTACCCAGAGCTGATAGGTACCCAGTTCTGATAGGTACCCAGCTGTGATAGGTACCCAGCTGTGATAGGTAACCAGCTCTGATAGGTACCCAGCTCTGGTAGGTACCCAGCTCTGATAGGTACCCAGTTCTGATAGGTACCCAGCTGTGATAGGTACCCATCTGTGATAGGTACCCAGCTGTGATAGGTACCCAGCTCTGATAGGTACCCAGCTCTGGTAGGTACCCAGCTGTGATAGGTACCCAGCTCTGATAGGTACCCAGCTGTGATACGTACCCAGCTGTGATAGGTACCCAGCTGTGATAGGTACCCAGCTGTGATAGGTACCCAGCTGTGATAGGTACCCAGCTCTGATAGGTACCCAGCTCTGATAGGTACCCAGCTCTGGTAGGTACCCAGCTGTGATAGGTACCCAGCTCTGATAGGTACGCAGCTCTGATACAACCTAAGACACGTTAGGGAAAGTAAGCCGAGTTCACACGAAAAGTTTAACTCTACTTCACTTGCCCCATAGACCGAATGTTTGAATAGGAAATTTACTATTTAGTGTAACTAAAATGTAGTACCATCCATTTAACCAACACCATTAAACTATAAATTACAATATAACAAAACAATATATATATATATATATATATATATATATATATATATATATATATATATATATATATATATATATATATATAAACGCTAACACGTTAACGATTATACAATACATTACTCTTGGTATTAGAGTATCTTTGAATGTATAATCAAAGTGAACACAATTATTTTATGGTTCAGAACTTTTTATGTTCTTTCAAAAATCTTTATTTTTAAATTCTGTTTATCCATTACCTTGAAATAGCAAGTAGCCTTGTTCTGTAAAGATTGAAATGGTGTAAGAAATCTCAGCATGAACAATGTATGTCAACGTTGGTATGATAATGTGAACGACACATCTTGCTTTTTTTAATAAAACAACTACCGATGGTTTTTTTTTACATTACATTGCTAAGAAGTTTCTTGTAAGAACGGAAGAAAGCTACAGTTATGTTTGCATGTAACGTCTATTGTCTGCCAGTAATATATGTCAGCAGTGTTTCTTCCAGACTTTTTTTAGCGCAATTTCCATTCTGGAGAATTGCGTTTATTAACTCGTCATTTCTGGGAATGGATGGATGAATGAATGAATGTATGGATGAATGCGTGTCCGGGCTTTAAGTCGTATCTCCTCCTCAACGAAGCAGTATCGATGACTAGTTCCAAAAGCAATTATGTTAAGCAAGTTACGAGAATGAGCATAGGCCATAAAAATTCCGGGTTTCCTTCATGTATTTCCCGGAAAAGCCAAAAAACCTCGAAAAAATTCAGTTTTTGGCCCATATCTCGGCCACCAGACCACTTAGCGACTTGAAACATGTACCAATCGATTTTTGCCATAATTTAGAACAATATTGCCGAAGAAAGTTTTCAAAAATATCCTCTCGTTCGGTCACAAATTTTAAAATTACATAAACACCTACAAACCGATCGTTCTTCTAGCTTGAACGCCCCCCAACATTATACGTCAGAGCTATTTTTAGATAACATAAGGAAATTGCGCATAAATGTCACTAGACTTTTTTAATTAACTTGTTATCCCGGGGGGGGGGAGCTAAAATTTCTGGGGTGGTGGGCGGACACCGTTAAAAGTAAATATTTTCTTTATATATTTCATTTCGTTCGGGATGGGGGTGGTAGACTTACTCCGGAGGGATTCCCGCCCCCCCCCCCCCCCCCGAAGAAAAGCCTGGAAGAACTTTGTGTGTCAATCTCAGATGAAGACATTTTAAATAAAATACTTAAAAAAAAACTTTTTTAAAAACCACGTTTTTCTTGTGGACTAAAAAGTAGAAAATAACTATTTACATACATTTGATGACAAAAAACGTGGGTACGTTCACCATCAAATTTCCCGACCCATCTGCCCGACCCACGTTTTTTGTCATCAAATGTATGTAAATAGTTATTTTCTACTTTTTAGTCCACAAGAAAAACGTGGTTTTTTAAAAAGTTTTTTTTTAAGTATTTTATTTTCTCCTTTTTAGTCCGTTGCTACACATGAAAAACGTGGTTTTTAAAAAAGTGTTTATAAATACACGGACTAAAAAAATCTTGAGCGACCAGGATTCGAACCTGGGTTGTCGCGGCCACAACGCGAAGTACTAACCACTATACGATCACGGCCAGCGCGCTCACATCGATTGGGGCCGAAGTAACTGTGTCTATAGGCCTCCAGTCTTGTCGGTATCTTTAGAAATCATGTCCCCAATTTTATGGTCCTTGGGGCGTAATTAAATTAAGCTAATTACGGTCTCTAATTGCTAGTTTTTATGATTGCATCTGAAATTGTTAGGCGAAAGTAACCTGCATGCCAAATTTCAGAACTATAGAACAATCAGAAGTGGGCTAATTTTCGATGTCAATTTTAACAACAAACACATCCACGCGAAGCTGAGTTAATAAAAACGTGTTAAAATAAAATTGGACTGGCGTAGGTTGCATTACGCTCTATAACACAACTGCAAGTTATTGATCCAGTTAAATTCTACTGGCATTGTCTTAAATTAAATCGTACTTTTAGTACTAATTATTTTAAAATTTCAAAAGGCGACTTTCGATTCTCATTTTATGGGTGATGGACCTCTGTGACTGAAGCCCTTTCTTCTGCAAGTCACCAAAAGGAATCCTAGTGATGATGATAATGATGATGATGACGATGATTATGATGATGACGATGATGATGATGATGATGATGATGATGATGATGATGATGATGATGATGATGATGATGATGATGATGATGATAATGATAATGATGATGATAATGATGATGATGATGATGATGATGATGATGATGATGATGATGATGATGGTGTTGATGATGATGATGATGATGATGATGATGATGATGATGATGATGATGATGATGATGATGATGATGATAATTTATGATAATTCATGATGATATTGATGATTATAATTTTACAGTTCCTGAATTCTGAAGGTGGAAATAAAACGTAAGAAGAAAAAGACCATGCAGCCGATGTATAGGCCTACACGTTTTGAATTTTTAACTATGGGCTTGTTTTGCGCACCGATGTTCATTATACGAATCGGTGCAATGACCGGAAGTTTACCAGTTTGCACTAACACCCCCGTCCTGGGAACACTTACCTAGAACAAGGTTTTAAATCTCGTATATTCCATCCACACTGAGTCGAAGCTGCTTTCTTGCTTTAGGAGTGGGCGTGTACTTTATGGAATTCAAATGCGGTGTTGGATTTTAATTTTGCAATGGCTGCTCATGGAGCTGGTCACAAGTAAGTTGATACGACCGGGTGCTAGTTGAGGTGGTTGTTAATAAATTAATAAGTTAGATCTAATAGTCTCGAAATTGTGTATGAATTATTTTTAAACTCTGGTGCGAAGTCATAACAACATGACTGATTTTTGACGGACTTAATGTAGATCTATGACTGAATGTATTTGATGCTTTAGTATTTTCGGGAACTAAGCACAATTTTTTTTAAAAGCCAAAAATAATTTTGGTTGTTTACATTTTATGACACAAAATGTAATAAAAAATGGCTGAACTAGATCTAGGTCACGTGATTTTTAAAAAAAATGCATTTTATTAAAATGGTATCGGCATTGCTCTGAGTACAAACTACTAGATCTAGATCTAAGAGCTTTTTGTGAAGTCAGGTTTCGGAATATTGATGACTGAGTTCCCGGATAATCAGTCAAATATTTAGTCTTAGTTCGGGTTAGATATTAGGCGTGATGAAATTATATAACACTGTTTTTTTTAATGTAACCATAAACTCAAAACATTTTTTTTCAACAATATTGCAATTTTTTTAGTCCGCTTTGATCGTAAAATAATTTTAAAAAAAACCATGTTTTTATTTATGTCAACAATAATGATCGGTAACAGTGTTTCTCCTAGACTTTTTTCTCTGAGGGGGGGGGGGGGACACTTGAAACTTTCAAGGGGGGGGCGGACTAAAATTTCCGGGGGGCGGACACTGTTAAAAGTATATATTTTCTATATAAATTCCATTTCTTTCGGGGGGGGGGGAGGGCAGGCGGTAGACTTTTTTCTGGGTGGGGGGGGGGGGGAGATACCTGGAAGAAACTCTGATCGGTAAGTAACACCAGTCGACCACCATGCAATAATGCCATAGCTGCAACATGTAAGCACCGATGTGGAGACTCGTCTCTCTCCAACAGGCGAGGCCTCTATGTTGGGTACTCACTTCTTGCTGCAGTTCCCGTTCATGCCGGAGGGCAGGCCGCTGCTGATGGCGTACTCGCTTCAACCAGAGGAGATCACCGTCACCCTCTCCGCCCCGCGCCTCCCGGGGTTCAGGGCCACGGAGCTGCTGGTGACAAACTTGGCGGTGGAGACATACGCGGTACCCAGGGTGATGATGTAAGTTTGGTTTTCGTCAAGCGGACGTCAGGGAGGGCGGAGATTTACAATGGTTATAGGAAACATGTTGTCGGTTTAGTTTTCTACTTGTGTTGGGTAGATACACATTATAGTAATAGGAAACAGGTTGTAGGTTTTGTTTTCTACTTGGGTTGGGTAGATACACATTATAGTAATAGGAAACAGGTTGTAGGTTTTGTTTTCTACTTGGGTTGGGTAGATACACATTGTAGTAATAGGAAACAGGTTGTAGGTTTTGTTTTCTACTTGGGTTGGGTAGATACACATTATAGTAATAGGAAACAGGTTGTAGGTTTTGTTTTCTACTTGGGTTGGGTAGATACACATTATAGTAATAGGAAACAGGTTGTAGATTTTGTTTTCTACTTGGGTTGGGTAGATACACATTATAGTAATAGGAAACAGGTTGTAGGTTTAGTTTTCTACTTGGGTTGGGTAGATACACATTATAGTAATAGGAAACAGGTTGTAGGTTTTGTTTTCTACTTGGGTTGGGTAGATACACATTATAGTAATAGGAAACAGGTTGTAGGTTTTGTTTTCTACTAGGGTTGGGTAGATACACATTATAGTAATAGGAAACAGGTTGTAGGTTTTGTTTTCTACTTGGGTTGGGTAGATACATACCATAGTAATAGGAAAAAGGTTTTAAGTCTCATTCTTGATACGAAATCAGTTCTTAATTCGAAAATCGTTACCATTCATACATCACTATTATATTCATCCCACAAACTTTCAATATAAGTATATCTCAGTCAATGTAAACGTATATTCCTTCTTAGTTTTAATTCGTTTGCAAAATAAAATACTTTCTTTTCAAGAAAACTACATTTCATAAAAAAAAAAATCTCAAAATTAGTCCTACCTTGTACGAAACAAAAGTACTATGTTAAGCTAAAGTGTTCTGTATGTTAAAAGTAATAACAAAAGTACTATGTATGTACACAAATACCACGTCTGTAAAAAGGAAACTATACATGCGGTATACAAGTAGCCACAATATTCGGTATGCCACACAAGATATATGTAAATAACACAAGTGACCTGTTTGTGACAGGATGGGCCACGCTTCCCGCGGGTCAGCCCTGCAGGCCAGGTCTAGCGCCAAGTTCGGTGTCACCGTCTACCTACCCGTGTCTAAAACTTCTGGCGCGGCATTTCCAGCCATCCCTGTCTCTAGCTTTGGAAACGCCTACACTTTGCTCTTCACAACGTAAGCATGCCAGAACAAAGTAATGATTATACCTAAACTTACACATACTCAAGTGTATACACTTACCAGTAGATTTATACATAGTATAATTGCCTGTAAACATATATAAATAGGATATATATATATATATATATATATATATATATATATATATATATATATATATATATATATATGTATGTATATATATATATATATATATATATATATATATATATATATATATATATATATATATATATATATATATATATATATACATATATATATATATATATATATATATATATATATATATATATATACATACATATATATATACATACATATATATATACATACATATATATATATACATATATATATATATATATAGATATATATATATATATATATATATATATATATATATATATATATATATATATATATATATATATATATATATATATATATATATATATATATATATATATATATATATATATATATATATATATATATATATATATATATATATATATATATATATATATATATATATATATATATATATAATGTTTCCTATTGGTGCAGGGTCAGGCCATATTTATGTTTCCTGGCATCCACGGACTTAACTAGTGTAGAACTGCAAGCTGACCGGACCGTCCCAGCCCTTAAAGCGATGCTCCCCACAGGTCAAGCCGACATATTATTGCAAAAGTAGGCAGACAGGTTGACACATTTCTTTCCGTACTATACATCTGTGGACTGGGTGCGATTGGGAATGTCACGTGTTAATTTTTGATGTGTTATTGATGTGTTATTGATGTGTTATTGGTGTGTTATTGATGTGTTATTGATGTGTTATTTATGTGTTATTGATGTGTTATTGGTGTGTTATTGGTGTTATTGATGTGTTATTGGTGTGTTATTAATGTGTTATTGATGTGTTATTGATGTGTTATTGATGTGTTATTGGTGTGTTATTGGTGTGTTATTGGTGTGTTATTGATGTGTTATTGATGTGTTATTGATGTGTTATTTATGTGTTATTGATGTGTTATTGGTGTGTTATTGGTGTTATTGATGTGTTATTAATGTGTTATTGATGTGTTATTGATGTGTTATTAATGTGTGATTGGTGTGTTATTGGTGTTATTGGTGTGTTATTAATGTGTGATTGATGTGTTATTGATGTGTTATTGATGTGTTATTGATGTGTTATTGATGTGTGATTGGTGTGTTATTGGTGTTATTGATGTGTTATTGGTGTGTTATTAATGTGTTATTGATGTGTTATTGATGTGTTATTAATGTGTTATTGGTGTGTTATTGGTGTTATTGATGTGTTATAGGTGTGTTATTAATGTGTTATTGATGTGTTATTGATGTGTTATTGATGTGTTATTAATGTGTGATTGGTGTGTTATTGGTGTTATTGGTGTGTTATTGATGTGTTATTGATGTGTTATTGATGTGTTATTTATGTGTTATTGATGTGTTATTGGTGTGTTATTGGTGTTATTGATGTGTTATTGGTGTGTTATAAATGTGTTATTGATGTGTTATTGATGTGTTATTAATGTGTTATTGGTGTGTTATTGGTGTTATTGATGTGTTATTGGTGTGTTATTAATGTGTTATTGATGTGTTATTGATGTGTTATTGATGTGTTATTGGTGTGTTATTGGTGTGTTATTGGTGTGTTATTGATGTGTTATTGATGTGTTATTGATGTGTTATTGATGTGTTATTGATGTGTTATTGGTGTGTTATTGGTGTTATTGATGTGTTATTAATGTGTTATTGATGTGTTATTGATGTGTTATTAATGTGTGATTGGTGTGTTATTGGTGTTATTGGTGTGTTATTAATGTGTGATTGATGTGTTATTGATGTGTTATTGATGTGTTATTGATGTGTTATTGATGTGTTATTGATGTGTTATTGATGTGTTATTAATGTGTGATTGGTGTGTTATTGGTGTTATTGGTGTGTTATTGATGTGTTATTGATGTGTTATTGATGTGTTATTTATGTGTTATTGATGTGTTATTGGTGTGTTATTGGTGTTATTGATGTGTTATTGGTGTGTTATTAATGTGTTATTGATGTGTTATTGATGTGTTATTAATGTGTGATTGGTGTGTTATTGGTGTTATTGGTGTGTTATTAATGTGTGATTGATGTGTTATTGATGTGTTATCGATGTGTTATTGATGTGTTATTGATGTGTTATTGATGTGTTATTAATGTGTGATTGGTGTGTTATTGGTGTTATTGGTGTGTTATTAATGTGTGATTGATGTGTTATTGATGAGTTATTGATGTGTTATTGATGTGTTATTGGTGTGTTATTGATGTGTTATTGGTGTATTATTGGTGTTATTGGTGTGTTATTGATGTGTGATTGATGTGTTATTGGTGTGTTATTGATGTGTTATTGGTGTGTTATTGGTGTTATTTGTAAGTTATTGATGTGTTATTGATGTGTTATTGGTGTTATTGATGTGTTATTGATGTGTTATTGATGTGTTATTGATGTGTTATTGATGTGTTATTGATGTGTTATTGATGTGTTATTGATGTGTTATTGATGTGTTATTGATGTGTTATTGATGTGTTATTGATGTGTTATTGATGTGTTATTGATGTGTTATTGGTGTGTTATTGGTGTTATTGATGTGTTATTGATGTGTTATTGATGTGTTATTGATGTGTTATTGATGTGTTATTGATGTGTTATTGGTGTGTTATTGGTGTTATTGGTGTGTTTTTGATGTGTCGTTGTCTTGAGGCACTACTGTCTGCCTCTATTTAACATGACGCCACTAATTTAAAAAATGTATCGATCAAGGAAAATCCCTATTTGAAACATCACATGGTATCCTGTAGTGTTTTATTCGAAATCATCAGAACATTGCATGTGTCTTATCTATTTTACGGCTTATAATTCAAACACAATAACACCAGGCAATATTATCCTCATCTACTTAAGCCAACCCAAAAAAGCATAACCAATACAATTTAAAACATTTTAGTTGAAGGTTTTTAGTAACCTAAGGATTAGGTTGCTAATTAGATTAGGTCCTAATCTACCCTATATTTGCCTGTACTTACATTGTATATCTTCCAATTCAGAGGTGAAGCGCGGACCATACTAAACTGCAAGTACGTAGATGATGTGATAAGCTCAAGTAAGTGAAGATGTAGTAGCGTCTTGGCTTATTGCTGGTAGTGAGCATACGTTGTAGTAAATGGCTTTAGTTAATCATCTGACGTCTAGTAAATGGCTATAGTTAATCATGTTAGTGCAGTAGATGGCTATAGCTAATCATGTTACTTATCTTGTGTTACTATAGTAACAGCCATGTTATTCTTCAGGCGTTGCCATAGCTACAGTCATGTTACGTTATATGTGTTGCTATAGTAAGAGTTCTGTTACGTATCAGGTTTTACTATAGTTGAGGTCATCTTGCCGATCTTTTCTTTTAGTCGCAGTGATGCGTGTCAAATCCAACCGTGCAATCGGCGTCATCACGGGCAATTGTGAGGTCATGCCGAAGTTAAAGGTGTGCCAGGTGGTCGGACGGAAGGTCGCGGAGCGTATATCTGGGGGTAAATATTAAATGCTACAGGTGCTGGAGTTAGTGTACCTATCATGGCCAGTGGCGGAACTAGAAAAAAATGGCCACCCCGCAAATTTTATTTTTAGGCCCCCCATATATATATATATATATATATATATATATATATATATATATATATATATATATATATATATATATATATATATATATATATATATAAAACACAAAATACGAACAGAGAATAGGATACTCATTGCTGGCCTGTTCGAGTTTTGAAAAAAAAAAGTTTTTTCTTCAATTTAAACAAATTACTACATCATGTCATGTGTAAGTGCATTAGTTTTTTTATTATTTTTTTTTTTAACTTTTATTTTCCATGAAGCAGAATACAACATAATTACAGTAACATGGTTTACATATCTTTGTAAGTGTATTGGTGCTTAGAGAAAATCAGTTTAATTTTATCTGCTATGGGTTCTCTAATCATTTATCTGGCCAAAAGAATATAAAAAATGAAATCCTTGTAGAAGTAATGGTGTCTGGTGTTATGATTTTTTTTTGTATTTATATTATTAATTTTAAATACATTTCCTTTTTATACAAGGTCATTCTTTAGTAAGTACTTTATGAAAAAAATATTTTGTAAGAGAAGTAATTGCTTTTTAATTTGTTTAGTGCAAATCTATTAAAAGGAGCTTATGAGCACCCCAATTTGACTATTTAAAAAGGGAAATAAGTCATGGAAGTGGTTTGAACGTTTGCTTATCTTTATTAAGTTTAATTGTAGAAGAGAGAGAGGACTTGGCTTTCACAGTGGTTTAAAAAGAAAGGGAAGAAGAATATACAATAGCGTGGGGATGGTGTCTATAGAATAAAGATAATCAAACCACAGCTATGGTAATCGTTTTACAAAACAAACATTAAGTCAAAAATTGCAAGAAAATTAGATTTTTTAAAACTATAATAAAAACTATTAGGGTCGGTCGTGGACCCCTAAATGGCATGCCCCCCCCCCCCGCATTGCGGGGTCTGGCGGTACTGTAGTTCCGCCCCTGATCATGGCTAGTGTCACCTGTCTTGTGTCACCTGACTTGTCTGTCACCTGTCTTGTGTCACCTGTCTTGTGTCACCTGTCTTGTGTGTCTACTGCTACGTTGAACTTCTCGGGTTAGAAACCTGTATCACAGTTTCTGTGTGACACGTGTCGTGTCACGTGGTACATACCAGAGGTAAACATCATGAGTCAGGGGGTAAAAACAATCGGTGATTGGGACAAGATGATTGGTTCTATCAAGTCTTCTCTGGCTGAAGAAGCGATTGTTTTTGGTATAACCTATCCTCTCATAACAACATAATTTAATACTCCCCCCATCTGTAGGCAAAGCGAAACTACCCACCTGAACTGTTTGGAGAACTACCTGTCTTCTATTGTTTTTATAATACTACCTCCCCCCCCCTCCTTTTTGCCGCAGATATGATTCTGTCTGACAATTCAGCGGGTAAGCACTTCCTGGTACCAATGCTGGATAAACACGTCTGCTGTGTGTATTTCCTCTCGCTGAGTGGAAAGGTCACGACCTTGAAAATCCAGACCAACCAGGCAGTCACGTCGCTGTACATCCCAGCACGGCGGTATATCAACCTGGTGAGTGGGTGGTTGGCATGGAGTCTTTGGGGGTCATCCATAAATGACGTCACGTTATTTTGACGATTTATACCTCTCCCCACTTCCCTCCGTCACACATCGTCACAAAAAGCCAGACCCCTCCCCTAAAATGACGTCACATCTCAGTCTACAACCCCCACCCCCTTCAAAATTGCTGTTAAATTTTCTTTAAAACATCGATATTTTCCAAAATCTTATCAGAACATAGAGTATGTTGATCAATTCCTATTACAATTTGTTAAAACCCGTTTTCTTAAACGCGAAAAAAAAACTCGTTTTCTAACATTGCTTTTTTTATAATGCAAAAAAAGTGACGTCACCATCTGAAACCCGGCCCTCTCCCTCATCACACACCGTCACATAATTACGGACCCCCCCCCAGCCCCCACTCCCCCCTACGAATGTGACGTCATTTATGGACGACCCCTTTACTTACACAGTCATCTACTTAAATAGCGGTTGGACTAGATTTTGACTTACATGGACACAAAGACGTGGAGGGGGGGGGGGAATCGCTAGACCTATTCCAGTGTATTTTAAAATCAAAAGCCATAATAATTAAGAAAACTGTACTCCTCAGTAGATATTACGAGCAAAATATGTTCGAGTGATACGTATAGCTTGTGTAGTAACCACTACTGACTGTGATACGTATAGTTTGTGTAGTAACTACTACTGACTGTGTGATATGTATAGCTTGTGAATAAAGTAAGACTACAGTGCTTTTAATTAGCCTACGTTGTGGGTGAGTAGGGGGGGGGGAGGGAGACAATGGCATAGTGTTGTAGCGCACACGACTTTCATTTAGTTTGAGAGTTAAACAAAATTAATTTAATCGCTAGAGCTGTGGGATACAATACAGCGTAGGAAATTCGAAATCCTTAAATTATTAAAATATCGCAACATAATTCTTCAGCCAACCAATAAAAAGAAAATGTAAACATTAGACTATTTATTGACAGAAGATGTGTTTCATATTTGTAAATTGTGTACGGCAAAACAAAACGACAACTGAATTTTGACATGTAATTGCTTACAATTAAAGTTACTAAGCCTTGGTGTTTAATATTTTACTTGAAGTAGATACAGTGGCGTAGCAAGGTAGGGTGTTACCAGGTGCGGTCCGCAACCACACCCCCCCCCCCTCGCTACGCCTCTGAGTAGATATCTAATTGGTTTATGTCTGATCAAACTTTTTAGATTTAACGAAAACATACCGGGGTGTTTTGCCGTCATGATTTTGGAAGTTTGCGTTTTTTAAGTCAGCCTCATAGTCCATTTGGTTGTTTGTTCAGGTTGGCTTTTTTGTTAAAGGTGACTCATAAAAACACACTGTTGTGTCCTGATCACGTAGTAGACACGTAAGGGCGACTTATAAAACACACTATTAGAATAACTATGTACATAGCTCTTGCATGTCTTCGAACAGTAGGCTACTACAAGAAAATTGTCAAGTAAAAGTAGATTTACTGCAAACGAAATTGTTTTGCAACATTGGTTTTCATCACTATCACAGCCCATTTAACGAATGATTGCGTACAATTTACAGACGGCAGACCAAGTCGTCGGCAAATGGATCAACGCCAGCCTGCCTGTCGTCTGCTACATAGAGTTTACCAGTACGTACCACGGTGTACACGAGAGGTATGGGCTGTCCATGATAGTGCCAGTAGAACTCTTCACGTCCATGTACGTGTGGAGGTACGTTCAGCTTTTTTTTTCAGAGGCGTGGCGGCAAATTTCGGCGACAGAAATAAATTGTACACACCAATATATGTGTGTAAGGGTGTGTGTAAGTGTGTGAATGTGTAAGTGTGTGAATGTGTAAGTGTGTGGATGTGTGAGTGTGTGAATGTGTGAGTGTGTGAACGTGTGAGTGTGTGAATGTGTAAGTGTGTGTGTAAGGGTGTGAATGTGTAAGCGTGTCAATGTGTAAGTGTGTGAATGTGTAAGCGTGTGAGTGTGTAAGTGTGTGAATGTGTAAGGGTGTGTGTAAGTGTGTGAATGTGTAAGGGTGTGTGTAAGTGTGTGAATGTGTAAGCGTGTGTATGTGTATGTGTAAGTGTGTGAATGTGTAAGTGTGTGAATGTGTAAGTGTGTGAATGTGTAAGGGTGTGTGTAAGTGTGTGAATGTGTAAGCGTATGAATGTGTACGTGTGTGAATGTGTAAGTGTGTGAATGTGTAAGCGTGTGAATGTGTAAGTGTGTGAATATGTACGTGTGTGAATTTGTAAATGTGTGAATGTGTAAGTGTGTGAATGTGTAAGTGAGTGAATGTGTAAGTGTGTGACTGTAAGTGTGTGTGTAAGTGTGTGTGTAAGTGTGTGAATGTGTAAGTGTGTATGTGTAAGTGTGTGTATGTGTAAGTGTGTATGTGTAAGTGTGTGAATGTGTAAGTGTGTGTGTGTAAGTGTTACTGTAGTTGTAAGAGTGTACTAAACCTATTTGAATCTTGTCACCAACAGCACAGTGACTATCAAACATCAAGAACTACATCATTACTTTGCCGTCGTATCACCCAGGGACAATTTCTTCCTCAATGTTGACGGTGTAGTGCCAAAGTATGTGGCTGGCGTGCTTTAGTACTTGATACATCCAGTCCAACTTAAATATCTAACTAGATTCCAAACCAATCTAAATATTCGAACTTAATACATCCAGTCTAACTTAAATATCTGAACTAGATTCCAAACCAATCTAAATATTCGAACTTAATACATCCAGTCTAACTTAAATATCTGAACTAGATTCCAAACCAATCTAAATATTCGAACTTGATACATCCAGTCTAACTTAAATATCTGAACTAGATTCTAAATCAAACTAATACATCCAGTCCACCTTAAATATCTGGACTAGATTCCAAACCAATCTAAATATACGAACTTGATACATCCAGTCTAACTTAAATATCTGAACTAGATTCCAAACCAATCTAATACATCCAGTCCACCTTAAATATCTGGACTAGATTCCAAACCAATCTAAATATACGAACTTGATACATCCAGTCTAACTTAAATATCTTAACAAGATTCCCAACCAATCTAAACATTTGAACTTGATACATCCTGTCAAAACTAAACATCTGAACTAGATTCCAAACCAGAGGCGTAGCGACCCTTCCCGGCGCCCGGGGACAAACTTTTAGTTTGCACCACCCCCCCCCCCCCTCGAACTTTTGATTTACACCCCCCTCAAACTTGCAATTTGTTTTTCCAATCCACTTTGGCGCCCCCCCCCCTAAGGTCGGCATCCGGAGACATATGTCTTCCCCTTGCTACGCCTCTGTTCCAAACCAATCTAAATATACGAACTTGATACACCCAGTCCAAACTAAATATCTGGACTAGATTCCAAACCAATCTAAATATACGAACTTGATACACCCAGTCCAAACTAAATATCTGGACTAGATTCCAAACCAATCTAAATATACGAACTTGATACACCCAGTCCAAACTAAATATCTGGACTAGATTCCAAACCAATCTAAATATACGAACTTGATACACCCAGTCCAAACTAAATATCTGGACTAGATTCCAAACGTATCTAAATATTTAGATACCTCCAGTGCTTACATCTGAAAATGGACCAACTGAAATACATTTCTTCACTTGTCTTTACAAAGGTTGCCATGGAGAAATGTTGAGGGCGCGAGGTGGCAGGCGGCTACACAGAAGGTGACCCCAGGGACGCACACGGCGTACTCTGTGAACCCTGCCAATTTTGGGCTTTACGTGTACGGAGTCTCCGCCACCGTGATGTTTCCTCACTATGCTGGCTTTGTTTTCACGAACTTATACGGCGTGAGTTTAAATCTTACATTTACCTTACTGTAAGGTTTGTATTTAAAATTACTAGTAAATAAACCGGGAGTGATCTCCCCTAAACTTTCTCGAATATTCTTATATAAAACAACAGGGGATGGGAACTCGGGCTATAGACATGATTTTTTAACCATTTTAAATACTTAAAGTTTTAAAAATAGAATAAAATCTCGTAAACAAAAAAATTGCACACCAAGTGAACGCCAAATAAAAAAGTGCACAATAGTACGCAATATTATTAATACATTAAAAATTTACATTAGTTTTTTTGAGAAATCGGAAGTAGCGTAAATTAGTACTTCCGGTCAACGGAAATTACTCAAAATTTAACAGAACTTAGAGAATTAGATCTTTTAGTTACATGTGAAATTTCATTTATCTATCTGAAATACTACTCAAGTTATAGGCTTATGAAAAATTCAAAGTAGAAAAAATACCACTTCCGGTCATCGAAAATCGTTCAAAAGTTGATACGGAACTACGATTTTGATAAAATACTTATATATGAAATGTCATCAACCTAGCTGTAACGGTACTCAAGTTATCGTGTTTACACACGGACAGACAGACAGACACACAGACATACGGACAGAATTGCAAAGCCCAGTTTTTCAGACTGGATTACGCATAAAACCTCTTAATTTTGATAAATCTGGATTGATAATTTTTGCCCGATTAAAATAAGTCCTCTATACTTCGTATGTGATGAAGGACTGAGGTGTAATACGGTGAAAATTGTTAAAATTTCAAGTGATTTTTGTGCACGATTACAATACTTTCTCTATACTTCGTATATACGAGAAAGTAAAAACATTCATTGTACAAAATATTTGACACGAAGAGCTTAAATGCAGTTTTGTTTTACATTGGTGTATACGACAGTTATTTGTCTAGTCCTAAAGACTGGAGACAGGTACCCAATAGAGCTGAGTGGACTCAGCCTCTTGACTGGACCTCCTCTAACTTGCAGGGTGTTCTGTTATATGTCATCGTTTTGGTCGTGTCACACACCCACTCTCGCTACAGTCAAACTATGTAAGTGTATGCTTACCTCCAGTTCAGACTTACACTTGCTAACTAATGTGTTTCCTCGCCAGCCTTGTCAGAAGACTAGGCCCCAGCTCAACGATAAAGTCGATAACGACTGCGATGGTTTTGTCGACGAGGAAAATAAAGACAGCAAAGGTAAGGTCAGATGTGAATGGTGTCATGGTCAATGGTGTCATGTGAATGGTGTCATGGTCAATAGTCTCATGTGAATGGTGTCATGGTCGATAGTCTCATGTGAATGGTGTCATGGTCGATAGTCTCATCTGAATGGTGTCTTGGTCGATAGTCTCATGTGAATGGTGTATCGGTCTATAGTCTCATGTGAATGGTGTCTTGGTCGATAGTCTCATGTGAATGGTGTCTTGGTCGATAGTCTCATGTGAATGGTGTCCTTTTGCGTGTAGTTAACGGTCGGTAGCCTCGTGTGAATTGTGTCTTCGTATGTGTAGTTAATGTTCGGTAGCAACTGGAACAGTAAATCACAACCTCTGTTAGTTATCCCCGACAAGATGGACCCCCAGTTTAAAATTACCTCGACCTTCATAGCGTTACGGATAGCTAGAGCTTAAGGATAAAATAAGGCAAAAGTAAGATTAAGGTTCAGAGGCGTAGCAGAGATAAAGCTGTTTGCTTGAGCGGACTGACAACACCATCAGAGTTTCAACCAGGCATCTCTCCGGGGGTGGGGGAGCGAAGAAAATCT
>NW_026732472.1:0-154556 GCF_028476545.2 Physella acuta | reverse complement strand
TGATATATATATATATATATATATATATATATATATACATATACATATATATATATATATATATATATATATATACATATCATATATATATATATATATATATATATATATATATATATATATATATATATATATATATATATATATATATACATATATATATATATATATATACATATATATATATATATATATATATACACTACAACCAAAAACAATGAACGTAACGTAACACAATCTGTTTTGTAATTCTTGTAAACAAAATTTCTTACATAGTAATTCCTGGGGAATTATTTAAGACAAGGGAAATAGGGGAAATAATCACTCTCTTAATATAAATATGTAGGCTATATATCTACATATTTAATTGTAAATGTCAAAACAAATAAATAATTACTTTAGAATATAATGAAATTGTTTAACACTATTCGTGTTTACAAAATGTTTTTGTCTATAATCAGAATTTAATATATCGTCATCATAAATGCTAAAAAATTACAGCATAATGAAAGTTTTTAAAATCAGAGTTGGTATAAAACCACTCTTTTCGATAACTAGCAAAACATTCGGAATAACAGCCTACATATAACTAAATATCAGTCTTTCAGTTCAGTACATACATTTTGATTAACAACTGCTTCTTTGTGTTCTTTAAAGATCATTTTTTTAACATAGTGATAGGTATGGGTTAGATCACTGTATTGATCACACACCTTTTTACTGGTATTTTTAAAAACAATATTCACATAGTGTTACGTTTAAAATGCTAATTTTCTGGCGGCATGTTACTATGGTACATCATTACGCGTTCTCTACATGTACTTAACAGATCAGTTCGGGGTGGGTTGGGGGGGAAGGGTTCAACTTCATTCACCACTGTCCGTTTACTTTAGGTCAATTATCCAACCCAGTGTATACCTAGGTGTGACGTTAATGTCGCTCTGCACAATTGTGGTGGTGAGGTGTGGAGGGGGGGGGGAGGGGGGGAGATAACCAACTCAGAGTGAACATAGCGTCAGTTTTTAGATGACTGTTCTAAACATACATATATATTACACAAATATATATTACACAGATATATATTACAGAAATAGATTTAAATAAGTAGCAGTGGTATTATGACAATATTTTTTACAGAGGGGTCCATGGGGGAGGGGGGGGGTGTAACTGTTTCATATAATTTGTAATCGTAATCACTATCGCCCAAACTATTACTGTATTGTAATTTTTTTTAAAAATTAATTACAAGATTCAAACTGTATATATAAAGTAATTATGTGTGAGGTTTTATGTATAACATTTTCTAATTCAATTATTCGTAAGCAAATACATTATTCAGTTGCCTTAAACACCCCTCTTGCCAATTGGTACTACCGTAGAGGTATTTTAAAAATTGCAATACATCGTAATGGTTATTTTTAGAATGGCAAACTGATGCAGCTGTTAATACGTGCTGTAAACGTAGACACTACTAGACTAGAACAATAATGCAAAATATTGCTGCATGAAAAGAAATCTTGTGATTTACATAGATGTGCCGACCAAAAATATTTTTTTAACAAATATCATTGTTTAAAACTTTGAATTTAAAAAGTTTCCAAAAAGGCGCCACTTTGCTGAAAATGGCCAGAGGGGGAGCGGCCGCTCCCCCTGCTCCCCCCCCCCTGCGTACGCTACTGGAGACTAGTTACTCAAACAACATACTCCTAACCATTTCTAAATAACTCTTGTCAATCTCGTGCATTTTTTCCCCTAGTTATAGAGTACTGGAATTGCACTGCTATACACCTTTCGCCCCGAAGAAAAATACCTTAAAGAAACTCTGGTTTAGGGCCTATATAGTTGCTTTCCACTAGTTATAAATTAAATTAATATGATAAAATAATAGTGGTTCAACTTTATATTTTCTTTATAATCTAACACTTTATTTTTTTCATTTTTTATAAACCACTGTCAATGTGCATGAAAGTATTTTTCATGAAAAAAAATGGTTTTTTTTTTTTGTCTTAATAGCCCCCCCCCCCCCCCCTCCCAGTATTGAGGGGTTTGGCTTGGCAGCATGCTAGTTCCGTCCCGGAAAACTACTTAAAAAATTAATGTCAACGCTCTACTCTAGGCCTAGATTTTTATTAATTTTATTTGACTTATTTTGGTTTTGTAATGAGCCTAATAGATCTAGATCTAGAATCTATATTAATTTTAAACTGCTGATGGCTATGTTTTGATCTGGATGTACCGGAAATAGTAAATACAAGAACCACTACTCGATGAAAACTAACCGGCAACTAGAATCTAATATTCTACCTGTACTGGAGGCCTAGGATAACTTACTCATAGATCTATCTGCCAGAAGACTGAGAGCGCTAGATCCTAAAGCTGCTTTTGTAAGAAAAATAGTCAAGTTAATCTTTTAAAGTTTTGAATTGGATAAGGGCATAGATCTAAATAATATATGAATCTTATCAATGAAACCTAAAAATATAAAATAAAATAGATCTAGAAATAGTAACTAGATCTAGATCTATTAGTTCAATGAAATAGATTATTTTTTTTTAGATAGGCAGTCGAAAGGTAAAACTTCATTTCAGCGTATTTTATTCCCCGCTTCACGTTCACCTCCAGTTGGGCGTATTTTATCATAAACACAACCGAAACACACAAAAACGTTAGGAAATTACTATTTCTTTATGAATTTTTGGTTTAGTTTTTTAAAATTAATTTTGTCAAAACTTGAGAAAAATCCAAAATTTGGAATATTGATTAGGGGCCTTTTGAATGCGTGTATTTTTAAGTTAGATCTAGATCTAGAATCTAGACCTCTAGATCTAGTCTAGTCTAGAGTTAACTTTTTTTCTTGAAAATGTGTTCGTGCCAAGATTTCAAATTGCAAGGCATGATACTATAGTATAAATTAACCTACATGAACTCACAATGACCCTAAAAAGCCCTAGCCTAAGCTATGACGCATGCTCAGATGCTGATAATAATTAAAGATAAAGTCAATATGAACTCACGGTTAATACTTGACCAAGTAGGGATTTTTCTCCCACCCACGAGCGATCACACGCTATTTAATTGTAACTGTAAGGCTCATTTGTAATATTTTTTTAGGCCTACCTTTTCTAATTAAAATACATTCAGATTAAGTTTTCATCAAGAATAGGCCTAAGTAGCATTAGTGCAAGCGTTGAATTTGCATATGAAGAAGAAAAAAAACTTCACACAATAGGATTAAATCTTATCAACCCCTGTGTGTTGAAGATGGTGTGAAATTAATTCTTGGGGATTCTAGTGCAGTAAAGATGCAAATTGCAATCAATATATTTGTCTAATAATACTATTCAGCGGCTTATTGCATACATGTCCGTCGTTGTTAAAGAACAAATTTTGAATTAAATCAAACTTTCACCATTGTTTGCTTTTCAAGTTGATGAATTAAACAGACGTGAGTTCATGTTAGCAGTTGCTTGTCTTTGTGAAATAAATTCATTAAAAGGATAGCAAAGAAGTGTTGCTATTTGTTGCTAGTTGTTCTTGTAAGTGCAAGGGAATTATGACCTTTTAATAAACGACAAAGAGTGGTTGGAGAGAGTATCTTATATATTCGAACATCAACATGAGCTTAATCTGAAGCTACAGGGAAAATGAACAAATATTTTCTCTTCTCATGATAATCTCTTGGCATTTTTTAAATCAAAGCTGCAACAATGGTGAAGAAAAATAAAGCTTGGAAATATTGTTTGAGAAACTCTGCAGTGTGGTAGATACATGGGTAGATGATTGTGAGATAAATAAAATTTGAAAGAGGATCCTGGGCATCTTGAATCTCTTGAAAACGAAGTGTGGCGTTATATTCCCTGAGCTGAAAGAAGAATCTGCATTCACACGTTACCCATTCTCTGCTTCCCTTGATGTTGCCAGCATTCCCGATGAATTACAAAATGAACTCGTACATTTGAGGAATGATTCCGCGTCACTAACCGATTTTGGTGTATTATGCACCATTCATACCCAAACGTGAAATTGATTGCCTTTCGAGTTTTAGTTTCTTTCGTGTCTCCATATCTTTGTGAGAATAAATTCTCAACATTTCTTAAGTTAAAAAAAAACGAAGAAATAAATTAATGTTGAGATTGACATGAGGTTGATGTTAACAAAAACTCAACCGCGAATGTTGAGGCTAGTTTTTATTTAAACAGATATCAAATTGAAAGTCTACTAGAAAATCTTATTTTAGTGCTTATTAAATTCCTTACTAATTTCGACTTTTTAATTCTATGGGGGTCGCGGGTCACTTACTTTTTATAAAAAAAAGTTTGGGAACCACTGATCTAGAGTCTAGTCTCATGTCCATTTTGATGATTTTTCATTAAGCCATTGTAACTAATAGACTATTTTTAGTTTAATTTTTTAGTGATAAAGGTTTTAGACTGGGTAGGCCTAACCTAAATGTAATGTAATTTATTTACCACATTGCATTCACCTCCAACTGCCAGTTAAGCATTATTTTATTAAAACATACACTAGGCCTATTAAACTTTAAAAAAACATTAGCCGTTAAAAACACTATTTTCAAACTATTTTGGTAGTCTACTTATTGTTGATAGGCCCAATGCCTTATTGTCTTCTTGATTTTTTTATGAGTCTCTATTTAATTAGAAACTGTTAGATCTAGATCTACAATTAATTATATAATGAGACAAACATTGCCTGACAGTATTAGGTTTTATAGTCTTAGTTGTTTATTCAAGACATCGTCAGTGTGAGAAAATTCCTGCAATCTTTAGAGGTCAATGTGAGTTCACATTGGTTTAGATATCAGCATGTCATAGTTTGGGTAGGCCTAATTGCTACTTGAATTTGAATTTGTGATGACGTCATGTTAGCGATTGTTTATAATACTAAGCATGTGAGGTGCTTGAAACAATATGCAATATTTGTATTTTACCCATACTGTGAAAATGTTATTAACATGAACAAAATTTTCAAACAGTTAATCACATTTATTAGGCTCTATTTAGATCTATTTACGCTGTTGAATTTAGATTTTTTTTCAAGTTTTCAAAATTATAAAAATTATAACAAAGTTTAGAAAAAAATAAAGAAGTAGGCCTGGTATTTTCCTAAAGTTTTTTTTCGTGTTTCAGTTTTGTTATTAAAAAAATTACACACAACTAGAAGTGAATGTGAGGTGGTGAATAAATTACCTAATTTGGAGTTTTATCATCATTATTGAATTGATAATAATTTATTCTAGAGTTGATACATAGCTTGGATAAATAATTTTTTTAGCATTTAAGCCTAGGCCTACTTCTTGTTTTTTTTTTTTTGCTTTATGACAACAGAATATTTGCCCAAGATTTTCATACAAATATTTCGGCTCTTCAAACAAACAAAAAAAATATGCTACACACTTTTTAAAAAACAATCAGATGATTTTGTTATTTATGATCATTGTATAAAAATAATTTTGTATTAAGAGAAAGTAATAAACTTTATAAAGTGTTATGAGTACTGTACTGGTAGCAATTAGTTCTAGATAATAAAGCATTCCCTTTTAGTCTTTATTAGTTAATTGACTAAAGAGGTTCAAAGGGGAGGGACATACAAGAGTTTTAACTTAAGGTAAAAAAAATGCTGTAATTAAGCATTGTACAGTTTCAAACTAAAGGCAGTTTTGATCACTTCCATCTTTTATGACTTGAATAGGCCTATACTTTATACTTTTAGCAGGAGTTTTAATTTAGATTATTTGCTTTAAAATTTAAAAATTAGGCCACAAATATTAAGAGACATTACTAGTCAGGGCATCTAATTTAAATGTTGTACACTCACACATAGATTCAATTTGTGATGTTCAGTAATTAATCAAAAGATACATCATAATTACAAACAAAAGATTACTGTTGCTCCATTTTAGTCTAACATCCTTATAATGGGAATCATACATTTTTTTTTCAGGTATAAATGGCTGATTTTGAGGCTAATGGAGTTATTGTCAGTGATGATGAGTTAAAACCAGATGTACATAGTGATAGTGTGAAACCTGTTAAAGAATTGGATTCTTCAAATAATTCAACGACTGTGCAAAAGCTTATAATACCAGACAGATATACATCGTCAGGGGCACTGAGAACTCAAGCAGAACGACGCACAGAACTTATTGAGCAGTTCAAAAGGTATGCTATAAGTTTTTGATTTAAAGTTTGTAATGAATAATATTTTAATTATTTATTTTTTAAATTTTAAGTTTTCTTTAAGTGATACCTTTTCTTACCCTCAGCAAACCCTATGTTTATGATGAACATACAGAAGCACTGTTGAGCTTCTTGGCTCAACCCAACATAGATTCCAGGGACTTCCGGGCTAAAGTTTTCAGGAACCAGGTGATTAGAAATACATTTAACAGTTCCATTAGATACAGACATTTTATTTCCTACTAGTAATGTGACCTTTTTTTTTTTTCAAATTTTTAGCAGATTTTCACTATCTATAATCTATAAGATTAAAAAATTTTGTTAGTTTTTAATTATATATTTATTAAAAATTAGGAAATGGTAGTTTGAAATTGTTGCTGTTTTATGAAGGAAGTTAGCAGGTCCCTTCCCATTTCTTTGTAGCATTTCATGTGTTGTCTGTCTACTTGTATTTTAGTTAAGATTCCATATTTTTTAATGTTACCTCACAGTTACACTGTGATCATGCTTTATTTGGGGACAATTTTTAAATTTCTGCTCTTTTTAATAGCAAAGCAAAGACTATACTAAAAAGATGAATAATGGCACGGCTACTATTACAATATTTTTGGCTAAAATGTTTTTGCATTTTTAAATGTTATTTCCAAAGAAGTAAAATGTGAAAACTCTGTCCATGTTTTTCATTTAGTGGGGTAGAAAGTTCAAATTTATAATTAGTTGTAGAAGGAGCGGTAAGCCATGTGACTCAGGAATATTTTTATATTGAACAAGTCTACTTGTTTGAGTGTAGGCCCATTTAATTTACTAATTGTTTCATTTAAAATTAATTAACAGCCTTGTTAGATCTCAGGAATTTTGTAACCATTTCTTATCAACATTATTGTAGTAAATTTAAGGAGTGAAAATACACCATTAACAATTGAACTTAGTTTTATGTGAGCTTTATCAATGGTTAGCTATATAAAGCATTTAGTCCATACAATAATGGTGTGAAAGTGCTTTATTGTGATACATTAGAACTGCCGTAAGCTTATTGACTTATTGAGGCTGGTTGAAAATAATTCCTAGAATTTTTTCATATCTGGTCACTTCTGTTCTTAAAACTACTATTTATTAATGAAAGGTTTGAATCACACACTTTAATGTATAAATGTGCAAATGGTTGAATTGTAGACCACATAATTTTTAACTAGAAGGTAATATCTAATATCAGTATAAAAAAGAAAAGTATTGTCATTGCTATGCCCATTTGACTTAACTTTTCCTAACTGCTGAAGTTAGGTACCCATTAGAGCTGGATTGACATCCTGCTGACTTACATGCACTATCTGACCAAGAGACTTGTGGCTTAGCATACATGTACTCTTCCACTTTGCCCATAGGTCAACTGTAGCTAAAGCTAAATGATTTTATTAGAGAAAATATTGGAAGTTAAATAGAGTAAGTGTACTTCCTTCCAGTGATTGCTTATTAAATAAGCTTATTAAATTGAGCTTTGTTTTTGTCTACAGCTAATGTTGTCAGAAAATATGGATGAGGTCCCATCCAGCTTTGCCAAGAACTGGATTACTGTAGTCTGTCCTGTTGGTTCCAGGTGTTTGGTTGTCTCCAGTCGGGTAAGTTTTTGAATAGTTTTGTTTGATTCAGGATGGTAAAACCAGCTCTTTGTCTTCTGTGTTCTTTTATTCTGAGTAAAATTATATCTGACGAGAAAAATGGCCCGTTGAGGAAGGATACAACGGGCGCTAGGTTGATAGTGCCGTCTATTTTCTCTAAACTAAAACCAAAACAAAATCACCACCCCATTTTATTTTAACCCCAAAACGAAAAATGACATTGAAAACGGATTTTTATCCAGAATCGGTACTTTAATTTATACAAAATATAGTCATAGGCATATCCCTAAACCATGCACCTTATCTCATTCATGACAAAAGTTGCATTTAGAGTTTCTTTCAGGCAACTCTACTACAGAATCAATGACGTCATATTATTTTGTGCACTCTCCCGGCTGTCGACTTTTTTCTACCATATGCTGAATATGACGTCATATTTCGCTTCCGCTTTACTGTGAAAGTTTTTATTTTGCTTGTGTTTTCTCTACAGCGTTCTTGTCAGACAGATAGATAGATACATAGATACACAGACAGCGAAACTATTAGTATTAATGGGAGCTTTGCATAGTGCTGACCATGTTATCATATGTTCCTTTTATATACTGAGGTCACAGAAATTGATTAACTCAATGTTATCTGTTTTTAAACAGTACTTTATGAATGTACAAAAAAAATCTCTATGGTTCCCAGATAAATGTGGATACGGAAATCTGTAACGGAAAAATGAGCAAATAAAAACTAGTTATACTAATACACTTTAATTTCATAATATTACAAGGAGAAATATTTTATTATGTTAAAATGTGCATGAAATCCATCTTTGCGAATGTCGAAAAAAGATTGGATTACAAAAAAAATCTTGTGACAAGTTTTCCATGGCGTATGTTTCTGGTACCTAAATATATGTGTGTATATATATATATATAGTTAATTTTTGTTTAACCTATGATTGGTTGTTGTTTCCAGGGCTACACCGGAGCTTACACAAAGTCAGGCTATCACATTATCAGTCACCCATCAAACCTTCCGTTTGGGAATAAAATGATGCAAGGTATATCAATCGTATTTAACACTGTAAAATGTATGTGCAACTTGTACTTTAAAATAACAGCTGTTTGTTTTTTTCTAATGGTAGGTCTAAAATGGGGGATGTTCAAGGGACATAAACTTTTATTAACTCCTTTTTTAGGTGGTGGTGTCTGCTTACTAGACTGTATCTACTGCAATGACTCTGAGACATACTTTGTTTTGGATGTGATGTGCTGGGATGGTCAGCCCACTTATAGTTGTGATGTATGTAATATTTTATCTGCATTTGGAGATTACAGTGCTGTTGAGCATAGGCTCTATGATGTTGTTATTTTAAGAAAGTAGAATTATGTACAGCTAAGCTTTCTTAAGGTGATAAAATTTTTCATGGGCTTGTTAATCCTTTTCAATGACCAAACCATTGTACATTACAGACTCAGACAAGGTTCAAACTCTTGCAAGAGAAACTTCGAGAGTTTGATTTAAGCAGAGCATCTCATATGAATCCAGTAAGTTTTTAAATGTCTTTTTTGATTTATTGCTGAATTTATAAAAAAACCACAGACTTTTCAATGTACTGAATTTAATTTTAATTTATGTATTTATTTGAAACAGATATCCTGGGAAATTACATTATAATGCAATGTTATTACTGGCTAGTTAAAATCGTATCTGTTTAATGAAGTCAACTGAGGTCAAAATAATAATAAATGTATTGACGTTTTCTAGTTTGTTTCATGGTATTCCTCTATCATTGCCTAAACTCATCTTTGTTAGTGGGTCTCTGAGAGTTTGAAATTAAAATTTCTTTTTTTTTTTACTTTTTTGGTTGTAGATAGCCTCTTAAGAATGGGTTCTTAGAATTTAAAGTTGCTTTTTCTTCATTTCTATTGGTTGAAGACAATCTTTTAGTTTTAACTAGCCCTTCTGATGAATGTACCAATTTAATAATAAATTATACTCAACAGAATTGTGTAAAATTGACTTCATATGCTCCATTTAAAACCTGTTTCCATTTTGTTCAAAGTAGGAATTTCACTCTTTTGATGTGTTTTAAGTATTTTGTAATTTGACAAGTTTCATATTGCACTAATTAAGTACTAAAATCTGTTATTACAGTACCCCTTTGTAGCAGTGAAAGCATTCACACCTACTAAAAGCAATATTTGTGGAACAGTAATAGCCACCCCATACCTAGTAAGTTGTTGTATTTCATAACATTTTGTTTACAGTTTATATTGTCTTTATTTTTAAAAGATAATTTTAAAGCATTGATATTATTATTGTTGTTTTATGTACAAACTTCAGGATTAACCTTAGTGTAAAACATGTTTATTTCAACCTTCAATTTGTAAATAATTTTTACATCTCTGAACAGATAGATGGGTTGTTGTTCTTCTATAAACATGCAACATATCGTGCTGGCACTACTCCATGTGCTTTATGGCTGACCCTAGACAGGTTGCCTTCAAAGTTAAAAATTGAAATTCCCGAACTGGGCATCGTAACTGCAGTCAGCTACAAGGATCCTGTTAGCTTAGCTTTAGCGTAAGTTATTTTGTTTTAATAACATACTGTAAGCAATTAAATTGTCATACTTATTAAAAAGATAGGATCTAATTAATATAATAAGCATTATTAAAATGGTGTTAAGAACCTAATTATTTTATTACAGTAAAATTACATTATTTTATGTTTAAATTTTAAGTCATCTTTAAAAAAAATAGAAAGAGAAAAAATTGAAGAAGATAAACTTTGATCTATTTTCAAATGCACTGATAAAGCATTTCAAACACCCATTGGCCAATATTACAGTGTTGCTGATGCTTTGTTATATTTCTAAACGCATATAATGATTTGCTTGCTTAACTTTGGTGTGTTACTGCATTTTAATTTGCTGGTTGTTTTTTTTTATGCTCATGCAGAAGTTGCAAATAATGCAATGCTCTCAAAAATTATAACTTATATTTTTTCAATAGATGTTACTTAACTTAAAATTTCAAGCAATTAGTTCTTGTCATCTTATAGTTATTAGCCACTGAATGACTGATCTTATAATAAGATTAGAAGTAGTATTTTTCATTATTTTTACAGACATGACAACATAATATATTTTCAATCCTCTCCTAGTCTTTTTTCCAGACATGAAGACCTAATGTTTTTCAACTGTCCCAATATCTTTTTCCAGGCATGAAGACCTAATGTTTTTCAACTGTCCCAATCTCTTTTTCCAGACATGAAGACCTAATGTTTTTCAACTGTCCCAATCTCTTTTTCCAGACATGAAGACCTAATGTTTTTCAACTGTCCCAATCTCTTTTGGCAACATTTTTTTCAATCCTGTCCCAATTGTTCTTTTACATACATGGAGAAATACATTTTTTCAACCATCCTTGTCCCATTCTTTTTTCATTGACATCGCAAAATAGTATTTTTTTAGTCCTGCCAGTCTTTTTCCAGACATTGAGACGTAATGTTTTCCAACTGCCCCTAACTTTTTTCACAGTCATGGCAACATCCTGTCTTTTCAACTGTCCCTAACTTTTTTCACAGTCATGGCAACATCCTGTCTTTTCAACTGTCCCTAACTTTTTTCACAGTCATGGCAACATCCTGTCTTTTCAACTGTCCCTAACTTTTTTCACAGTCATGGCAACATCCTGTCTTTTCAACTGTCCCTAACTTTTTTCACAGTCATGGCAACATCCTGTCTTTTCAACTGTCCCTAACTTTTTTCACAGTCATGGCAACATCCTGTCTTTTCAACTGTCCCTAACTTTTTTCACAGTCATGGCAACATCCTGTCTTTTCAACTGTCCCTAACTTTTTTCACAGTCATGGCAACATCCTGTCTTTTCAACTGTCCCTAACTTTTTTCACAGTCATGGCAACATCCTGTCTTTTCAACTGTCCCTAACTTTTTTCACAGTCATGGCAACATCCTGTCTTTTCAACTGTCCCTAACTTTTTCCACAGTCATGGCAACATCCTGTCTTTTCAACTGTCCCTAACTTTTTCCACAGTCATGGCAACATCATGTCTTTTCAACTGTCCCAATATTTTTGTTTCAGCCATGGCAACATCATGTCTTTTCAACTGCCCCAATATTTTTGTTTCAGCCATGGCAACATCATGTCTTTTCAACTGCCCCAATATTTTTGTTTCAGCCATGGCAACATCATGTCTTTTCAACTGTCCCAATATTTTTGTTTCAGCCATGGTGTTAGTCCAGCCATCATCTCCCAGGTGTACCCAGGTAGCCGACACACCAGAATCATGCCAAGATCTGCTGGAGTTCCCGCCAGAAATTTCCAGAACTCTGGCCAGAATAGGCGCCTACCTGAGAGAGTCCCCCCACCCTTCCCTCATAGGTTTGACCAGGGGATAAGAGGTTTTAACCAGCCTGGGCAGGTGTACAACTCAGTGCAAAGGTCAGACAGAGGGAAGAGAGATAAAGGCCCTAATCAGGCACATCCATTAGAGTTAACTGGTCAGTAGTTTGTAGCTTGGTCTTTCAATTATGTGCTATATATAGTGAAAATTTATTGTGAAATTTCTGTTTAAAAATTATATTAAAAATATACTGTGCTGAGTATTCTGCTGATAAATTAGCATCAAAATTAAAGAAATGTTTACAAAATGTGGCAAAATTTTAAAGAGTTTGCTCTTGCAGCTGCTTGTTTACAAAAATGCTCTGTTATGATTGCAACTAAAGTTGATATTGTTTTATTTACTCAATCTTTTATATTTTCAATTTTTTATAAATGTATCCCATGATTTATTATTTAAATCATTAACTCAAAATTGTAAACTTAAAAAGGCATAATACCTAACACCATAAATATATGTACATAATATTAATTAAAGCTCAATTAAGCATAATTTTTTTCAGAGATGATGAGCCAACTGTACCTTCACCATAATCGTCAGCCACCTTACCCTAGACGTGATCAGTATGTACCTGCCTCTGGAAGTCCCTACTTTAGCTGTAACAATAACAACAGCAACTCATATAACGGCAGTGAGTACTCAGGCAGGAGAGGACAGCTGACACTCATCAGGAAGTCAAAACAGTTGAAAAAGAAAAATAAACATCCCCAGGATAAAGTAGAGCCAAACTGGGAGGATATTCACTGCGTGAGTGTCTAATATCTTCATGATTAAAGCTTTTATTGTCTTACTTTACATGGTTCACATTGATACTTGTGTTACAGTGTGAGAATAGGATACCTCCAGCAGCTATTCTTTTTGTAATCAATTGGAACAGATCTCATCACTGCTGATTTTACTATGTGAAATCCAGAATCAACATTGTTTTATTAATTCAGATTTTAAAAAATGTCTCTAGTTACTCAATTCTTTAAAAAATAGTCCTATTGAAAAAATGTGTTGAATTTTAATTTAATCATTAGTTTTATACTAAGTATATTTTTGTTTGTAACATCTTTTAATAATTTTAACATTTTTGGTTTAACTAATGCCTTCTTTTCTTTTCAGACCATGAAATCCCAGTGGATGGAACAGAAACCAGAAAATTTTGACACAGATTATCTCACTTGTATCTGCCCTTTAGCCAAGAGAAGAATTATTGTAGCAGCAAAGGTGTGTACATAACATACCACATTGACTTAGGCTTGGAGGTGTTATAGTAGGTATTCTAAATGAGCCGAAAAATTTAAGCCGGTTTTAAAAAATTTTGGTCGCGTTGCGGCATCGCGCGGCGGTCCGACCCCATAACACATACGCAATTATAAACCACTGATTTAGAAAGAAGAATGGTAGCTCTGTAAGATGGTATAACTTTACCAGCTGTATAATATAATTAAATGCTAAAAATGTTCAATTTAAAATTTTAAAATGTTTTTTTTCCATGAAAAAATAATTTTACAGCCGCCAAAGTTGTATATTCCGAAAGGGCATCCAATTTGCCATAAAACTGTTACGATTTAATGAACACTCCATGTATGGGGTCGGACCGCAGTAAATGAAACCAATGTATACAAATCGCGACGACCCGCATCTAAATTTCGCCGGCTTGAGTCAAGATTTTGTTGAATTCCGGAACACCCGACCTCGGTTCAGAGCAAGATTTTGTGTTTATTCGTTGATTACAGTGGATTTAAAAGCACGTGCAGGTAAGTTGAATGCACATTATATTACTAGCTATATTCTATTTATTTATAATTAACTGCTGCTTTAATACATTTGAATATTAGTGTCCGCTTATCGGTAATTGCTCCACGCTTAAAAAAAAAATTTCCAAAAAATTATCTAGCCTTTTTTAAAAGTCCGTTGTATTTAATTTATGGTCACTGAAATAAATAAACCGGGAGTGTTCTCCCCTAAACTTTCTCGAATATTCTTATATAAAATAACGGGATGGGAAATCGGGCTATAGACATGATTTTTAATCCATTTTAAATACTTAAAGTTTTAAAAATAGAATAAAATCTCGTAGACAAATTAATTGCACACCAAGTGAACGCGAATAAAAAAGCGCATAATAGTGCGCAATATTATTAGTACTTTTAAAATTTACATTAGTTTTTTGAGAAATCGGAAGTAGCGTAAATAAGTACTTCCGGTCAACGAAAAATTCTCAAAATTTGACAGAAGGTAGAGAATTAGATCTTTTACTTACATATCAAATTTCATTTATCTATCTGAAATAGTACTTAAGTTATAGGCTTTTGAAAAATTCAAAGTGGAAAAAGTACCACTTCCGGTTATCCGAAATCGCTCAAAAGTTGATACGGATCTACGATTTTGATAAAATACTTGTATATGAAATTTCATCAACCTAGCTGTAACGGTACTCAAGTTATCGTGTTTACACACGGACACACACACACACACACACACACACACACACAGACACACAGACATACGGACAAGATTGCAAAATTATGTTTTTCCGTATCAGTGAGATGTAAAACGTCGAGATTTTTGCAAAAATCTCGATTTTTTTTTTTGCACGATTACAAGACTTTCTCTATACTTCGTATATACGAGAAAGTAAAAAGGAATGCACAATTAAATCAAAAAGATGTTTAAAAGGATGATAGAATTTAATTTGGTTTAGTAAATTATGTTAGTTAATAACATCGGCCGATTAAACTATCCACATTTTGTCGATATTTCAAGCCGACTGTCCGCCATGTTTTTTTTTTACTTTCTCGTAGTGTTGGGTTCAACTATTATATTACCGCAGCGGTTAACAGCATACTTTCAATTTATTGTAGCATTGTTTTTTGTTGTCTTTCCTAGTTTATTAGTTAACTATTCTATATATGTGCAGTAGTTACATTAAATTTTAGAATATTACGATCTTTTACATTTTTAATCTCTAGATTTATTGTACAGACGACTTAAAATAAAATGTAGCCCCCCTTCCATAATAGTTTAGGCCAAAGTGGTTTCTAGATTTAGTCTAGATTCTAGATCTACTTAGATTAGTTAGATTCACCATTGCTTTCATGTTAATATTTAGTAGTAGAACTATCTATAGTGCTTACATTTAATATCTAAAAAGCATTGAGCAGCCTTACTTTTAATATTATTATTCTATTTACAGAGCAAGATATTAGCATAAAAGAAAGTGGAAACTGAAAGGCCTGCCAAAAAAATATGTATTGTTTGTGTAAGCACCAACAGGACTACTGAATACTTTTGAAGGAAACCATATGTCAAATGTTAGTATTGTATGCACTTTGCTTATTATT
Organism: Physella acuta; assembly: GCF_028476545.2. Lineage (NCBI taxonomy): Eukaryota > Metazoa > Mollusca > Gastropoda > Physidae > Physella > Physella acuta. Next base: position 138,992 of record NW_026732472.1, on the reverse strand, counting down.
TATAATGATGTAATGTTACATGATTGATATCTAAGTTGGTATAAAGATATACAGGCCTGCTATATAAGTCAGTATATTTGAAATGCTAATTAATTGTTTTTATTCACAGACATTTTCTCTACTCTGGACCAATGGAAGGATCCCTTACTAGATTCCATAATTTGATGTGTGCTGCCAGTTCACAATCATTTATTACAATGCTACTCCAAACCTTGAAGAAGACAAACTCAACCAGGATATTGACTATTAATTACAATGCTACCCAACCTAATAGAGAACTTTCCCAATCAGGATATTGACCTGTCTTTTTGAACCTGCTCTAAGATTTCTGATAATTGTATAAGTTAGGACCTAGACATTTCCAGAAGTTGACTTTGATCAATAACTAACTAGAAGAAATAAATATACTAGTAACAAGTAAATTTATGCTAAACAAGTCATGATTAGGAACCAGAGTAACAAAACTAGATGAACATCACAACTCTATTAGTTATCTTACTTCGTCAGTTTTTAAAATGCATGGAATTTCTTATTATTATAGTATATAAGTAAAGTAATAGTATAGTTATTTAGTTTGTTTATAACAAATTAATGCTACCATGTATCCTACACAATTTATATTACTTTCTTAAAAGTAAGAACACTTTTTGCAAGATGTTAGGTAATGAAAATTCTTGATTTTGGGCGTTAAGGAAGGATGCCTTGTATTGTTTTGCAGAAGGATTATTTCATGTTTCTGTGTTTATTATATATTAAGAACATCATATGCTTTAAGTTGGTGTAAGATTTATTAAGATACCTTACTTAAATATTTTTAAATCATTTTTTGAAAAAGGATGAAATTTCAAATTTTTATAAACTGACCTTGCTGAATCTGGTCTCGCTAATTACTTTCTTTACTAATTCTTTACCTGCTTGTTTCATATTAACATGCTTTGAATTTCCTTTCTTAGAACATTTATATTATTAATGTGGCTTAATTAGTTGATTTTCTATGATTTTTTAAAAATGACTGTAAATTAACTTTTTGTCTCCCTTTTCGTACTTCGTTAAAATTGTGCTTTGGCTCATTTTTATGTGAATAAATTTTCTATTTATATCGGTCTGACTACCTTGAAAAAAATTGGGTTTGCTATTTGTATTACTGGCTGTGTGTGCAAGAAATTTGAGAGTTCTAACTTAGTTATTGTAGAAGTTAGTAGGGGTCTCAAATAGACCCTTTACTGCTCAAAAAGCGAACGCATTTTTTGAGTTTTAAAAAATTCATAACTTTTTTAAAAATGGACATACACCAATAAATTTGGTGTTTCTGTTCTGATGAAAACAGTCTCTATCAGGTGGAAGTGTTAAATTTTATTTAATTTCATTATAAAAATTTCATTTTGAATACCTAGTTATAGGGGAACTTCTAAAATGAAAGTTGTCTCACAATAAGTTGCAGTTATGGGGTACAGTATATGGGGCGGCATGGCCTAGCAGTAGAGCTGGTCTGCTAACCCAGGAGTCTTGAGTTCAAATTCAGATTTAGTCAGTGGAATGTGTCAGAGTCCACTCAGCTCTGATGGGTTCTTAATTCCATTCAGAGAAAGTAGAGATGGCTGGGTATAGTGCTGACCACAGTATCCCTTTGTATGCCGAGGTCAAGAAACATGAACTCTACTTCATCTGCCCAATGGATCGCTAGGGATTCAGTACGCTCATGTTGCTATGTGGTTACAATTTTCATAATGTCATCGGACCAACTATTTAACCTCTCAGCTTATTTCGGCTTGTAAATATTGTTTGTTAGTTGTTTTTTTTAAATATATGACATAACTAATAAGATGTGATGTCTATATGGGGTATACGATGTTATAAATTTGTTTGTTTGTCTTCTCTCTCTCATAGGGTGCAACTTGTGTATACAACAAACATGGGAAAATGCTGGAGACTTATACATCTTCATTACCTAATGGATCTCCTAATGCCTCCAATGAAAAGGGTAAACTATCTAGTTGACAGCAGTAGTCTTTACATTTCTAATGATTTTATTCTAACTTGATTATCCTTATTTCTATTTTTTCTGTGGATAACAAAATTTAGATTTACCCTTTTTTACAAAGCATAGTTGGAGGTTGCTAGGGATTTAAAGGATTGTTGCAATGTGATAAAAATATCTAGTTTTAATTATTTGGTTCTGTTTTTATGTTTGTTGGGTTTCATACATTTAAATTCTGATAAATTTCCTGATAATTAAAGTCATCTTTTAAATATTATGTTTATTAAATCTTCTCATATTAATTTTTTTTGCATTAAATTATATAGTATAATTTATTTGGAAAATTTTCAACAAACGTAATGTAAACAGAAAGGCATTTTTATGGAAAATTGATACTTTTACTACAGAAAAAAGGTTTCTTTAGTGAACTTCCCTGTTTTTAAAAACAAAATGTAGAATCGCCTACTTCAAAATGCTTATGTTTATATTACCAATATTGAATTTGTTATTTTATATTTTATCCCATGTTACCAACAGGTTTAGTAGTGCTGGATAGCTTATGGTGTGGTATAGCCAAAAAGTTTTACATTATTGATGTCATGCACTGGCGCAAGCAGCCATTTTATGATGCTGAGGTAACTAGTAATAAATCTATCCAACTCTTGTCATGAGTAGTAAACTAACCCTAACCCTGAGTAAATAAAGCAACACCAATTTTAGATAGTCAGAAATATATTATTATAATCACACTTTTTGGTAAATGTTTTTACATCATGTGTATTTTGTTTTTCAGGCAGCTTTTCGCTTTTTTTGGTTACAAGATAAGATAACCAATGTGACATTAAAGTCAGGAAAAAGAGAGGTAAGTCATTTAATTTTTCTCATTAGAGATGTACTTAAAAGCTTTATTTTACTGATAAATAAATTCAGTTAAAAACTCAGCAATGGTGGTGACATTTGAGGATTTCATGAGTCCAGTAGAGAGGATTGTATTCTTTAATATTGTGTAGCATAATTTGGCCATTTATTTCCATTATTTGAGTTGTCTACCTTTGTCAGGCTTTGACTATAATGCTTCTCCATTGTATGATACCATTTTTTTCAGTGGCCTTTGGAGCTTTTACCCAAGTATCCCAGTGACAAAGCAACCCTTTTGGAAGCCTTGAATAAAGTTGACTTTAAGGTTAGCATCATATGGGGAGCACTTACTAAATTATTTTGTCTCTATTTGTTAAAGTATTTGATTCCAGTTAAAACATGGCTGTGTTTAAGAAGTTATTATTGTAAGATCACAAGGACTAGACACCACTTATATTTTTGTTACAATTCTAAACATTAAAAACATTTTAACTCTCATATATATTACAGTTTTAGTTCAACAAATCCATTTTAACTTTGAAATAGGTAGATGGCCTGCTGTGTTTTGAAAAATGTAGCATCTATTCAAAGCATGTTGGTACCAATGTCTTGTGGTTGAAGCTGGACATGATGGGGGAGATCCTGGGCTATCCACCCCCAGGTCACATCAGTTTCAAGCCCATCACTGACAAGGAGAGGAAACAGAGGGATTATTTTATCAATTTGAAGAGTGGGAAGGTGAAGGTTGAACTAACAGATGGTGAGAGGGGTGATGGGATAGGAGATGGAAGTTAAGGGGTGAGGGGTGATGGGATAGGAGATGAGGGGTGATGGGATAGGAGATGAGGGGTGATGGGATAGGAGATCTAAGGTGAGGGGTGATGGGATAGGAGATCTAAGGTGAGGGGTGATGGGATAGGAGATCTAAGGTGAGGGGTGATGGGATAGGAGATCTAAGGTGAGGGGTGATGGGATAGGAGATGTAAGTTAAAGGGTGAGGGGTGATAGGATAGGAGATGTTAGTTGAGGGGTGATGGGATAGGAGATGTAAGTTAAAGGGTGAGGGGTGATAGGATAGGAGATGTTAGTTGAGGGGTGATAGGATAGGAGATGAGGGGTGATGGGATAGGAGATGAAAGGTGAGAGGACTTGAGACTAAAGTTAAAGGAACAAATTATTACTTTCTATGACATGTACACCACTGATATTCATTGAGTACTTCATGACATACAAGACCATTGGTGTCTTTATATGGTTGTATATTTTTTTTTATTGTTATATGTGGAAGTATGCCGAGTTTGTACATAATTATCTATATCCATTGAACAATTGAAAAGTTTGCTCATTTAAATTTTACATTATTTTTTCTCAGTATTTTTACTTTCAATTAAAAGGCATTCGCATTGATTTCAATTATATTTATGTTTTAATGAGAACTCTTATGAAAGAGCTTTATTTGATTAAATGCACTTATAAAAAATAAATGAATTCACTGAATAGACTATTGTAGTTTAAATTGAATGCTTTAAGTATTGAATGGAATGGTTATATCCAAACAAAATAACTTACATTTATCATTTGCAATGATTTGGCTTTAGTAGTCCATCAGTTTCAGTTCATGTTTTGAAACTACTTGATCTACTTGCAACTATGCTTGCTTGAATCTGCTTTCCCTCAACACATGCTTTATCTAGTCCACTCTAGTCAACTAGCTGAATGTGTCTCACACCTCATCAGATACATCAGGAGTCCACTTGCCAGTATTGCTACATTACTTTAGATAGATTTTCTCTGGAGTTATCTGTTTACAAACCATGTTTATTAATCTTTCAATCTTTTTTTTTCTGTTAAAAGTTTATTTTGAAATATATTTTTTAAATTTAAAAAAAAAAAATAAATTCTGCAGATTTACACTTTATTCTATAAAGTCTCTAAATTTTTTTTTCCAAAAGGAGTTATAAAGCATTTGCAAGTGGATTTCTTAAATAACTGCCTATTATTGTACATCTGTAGTTCATTATAGAGGTTACCTTAAATCGACCCAAAGTCATTAACTGTTTTTATGAATTTGTATTATTTTTGTTTTTTACTCATGAGTCAATAAAAGTATTAATTATTACCCCCATAATATTATTTTTTATATTGATTTTTCCAGTGTTATTTCACTGCTCATAGACGTATCACATTGCATTTTGATGTGTATATGTTGTCTCTACCAATCAGTATTTGATATAGTGTGATGATTAGATCTGGGCATTATTTTAAAACAATTATATGTTTTATTTGTGGGTCTGCCCTTTTTCATAATTGTGAAATAAAATATTTGAACAATTTCATGGCCATTATATTGCCTTGTAAAATGTTGTAAATTATAACTTTTGCATAATAATTGTTGTTAAACTGATTTGTTTAGAACAATATAATGTTTAAGTACTAGCTATATAATTGAATATTTTTGCTTAACCTAGCTGTACATTTGTAAAATTTAACAATTATAAATGTTATTTTTTCCAGACTAAGAATCATTCCATTTTTTACAAAATTGACTGCTATCATTTATGCCAATATCCTGTTAACTAGAAGCCATTCAGAGGCATTTTCATTCAAATTCATCTAGTTCATTATGATATGAATGGTTGTTTATTTAGAACATTACAGTTTTGCTGGTCATTTGCACTCATTGTTAGTGGTGTTTTAGTTATACATTTATTTTCTTACAATTTTTTTTTTCAAAATCAAATTTAATGAATATTTTTAAAGCATTTATTTTCCCCTTTATAAGTGGCTGAAATGTTACGTAGTATTTTTTTTTTATATTGTGGGGTTAAAATGGTACAAAAAATATTTTATTTTAAATATTCTATTTCTAGTTATTTTTTTTTTTTAACTTTGTGGAATTCAGTGCTAATGTTGGTCGTATGTCTATATGGGATTCAGTGCTATTTCTGGTACAAAAGAATTTATAGACTTGTACTGGGTTTTTTCTTTGTTTGTTTTGTATACTTAAGTCTCTTTGTGTTGTAATACTTCATCATCTGTTGCTGTTGCCATGTGCACTCCCACCCACAATGTGTAAATGTGTACAAACAGATGGTGCAGGTAATATTACATATTATGGACAAATATTACATTTTCTTATTTCTAAATCCAGTTCATGGATGTGTTGAATATCACTTTTCTAACATTTATCTTTCATACGTTATAAATAATGTTCATTATTTACACTCACATAAAAAAAAATGACTTACATGAGTTTTTCTGTTTAACAGGGTTTGGTTTTGTTTCATAAATCTATACCGAATTCATATTTTTAAAATGCATTTATTTTTAATTTCTTTTGCAATAAATAAAATTGTTTTATTGACAAAGCTTTTTAGTGTTTCTTTGAGAAAATGTGAAGTTTTAGACTGATTCAGGAGTTCAAGGGTGTTGACTAACAGGAGGGGGGGGGGGGTGGACATGGAGAGGAGCTTTTGTAAAGCATTAGCTTCCATTTGACCAAAGTACATTTTTTTTGTTTAAAGGTTAACGCAGAAGTGATTTATAATAGTCAAATAAAATATGTTTCCTGATGTTACTACATAGCATGGCCAAGAAGAACATAGGTTTTTGAAAAAAAAAAGATTAATTAAAAAATGAAAAGAATTTCATTAGTAATTAGAACCTAAGATATATTTAACTTTATAAAAATGCGTGTACGGGGACATATTGAGTATAATTATAAATTTAATATATATTATTATATACTGATTGTTGCATTTAGTCTTTTGGTAGTGATTGGTTACCTCCCTTGTGCCCTTTATTTCCCCTCTTGCAAGTGATGACGAAAAAAGTGAGAAAAAAATAAAACTAAGTAACAATTTTCTTACATGTGTCACGAACTAAAATAATATCTAAGAAATACAAGCAGAAAAGTTAAATTGTATAAAATAAAGCTTTTCTTGAGTGTGAATAATTGATTTAGGCCTTCCCGCTTACTCACTCCCAGTGAACCACCTTCCCGTTATCATGCAGCCTACTTAAATAGTGAGTTACAGAGAAGACAGTTGGGTAAAACCACGTGTCCCAATTCTGACAGATTGTCAAGGGATGGTTGCGCGATAATTAACACTTTATAATCGAGGCTTTTCGATTATTCAATCAAAAATGTCCGTCTGTAATGGGTTCTATGGGTTGATAACTCTGGATAACTTTTGGTCTTTTTCCGCAACTATGGTGGTCTCCCCTGAATCCCCAGAACACCTGCAGAGTTACTGCGCGTTTGATTTTTAGAGCCGCTTTCGTTAGCTACTAATGAGGCAGGATGACGGGAGAGGAGCGACACACTAGCTCGCTGGTGCTCGGCTCAGTAGTGTTTTTGAAGAGAGGGATTGTCTTTATATGACGTCAGGAATATATCAAATGTGTGTGTGTGTGTGTGTGTGTGGGGGGGGGGGGGGGTTGTATGTGAAAAACGTGCGGCGTCAATTCGGCCAATGACGAAACGGCCCCGTCAAAACGGCCCCGACAAAACGACCTCGTCAAAACGACCCCGTCAAATCGGCCCCGTCAAAAGGGTCAGCGACATATGGACCCCGTCATATAGGCTCCCGACAAATAGGCTCCCGTCATTTAGGCTACCGACAAATAGGCTCCCGTTATATAGGCTCCCGACAAAAGGGCTCCAGTCAATAAGGCTCCTGACAAATAGGCTCCCGTCATTTTGGCTCCCGACATATAGTCTCCCGTCATTTAGTTTTTTCCACAAAACGGCCCCCGTCATTACGACTCCCGACAAATAGGCTCCCGCCATTTAGTTTCTCCACAAAACGGCCCCCGTCATTACGACTCCCGACAAATAGGCTAGCGTCATTACGACTCCCGACAAATAGGCTCCCGCCATTTAGTTTCTCCACAAAACGGCCCCCGTCATTACGACTCCCGACAAATAGGCTAGCGTCATTTTGGCTCCCGACAAAAAGGCTCCTGTCAATTTGGCTCCAGACAAAAGGACCACTGACACAGTGGCGTAGCTACCGTAAAGCTAGCGTAAGCAAGGCATGGGGGCCCAAGGCACATAGGGGCCCTTTTCCCTCATAAAAAATTAAAACTTTTACAATGGAATTTTAATATTTGTTACATATAAATAATTTTAAAAAAGAAAAAGATTAAAAGTTCCAAATAGCCCCCCCCCCCCCCCCCCCCACCGTTTCGGCAGTGGGATTCAGTGTTTGTGGGTCAAACAGAGCCCAATCGTTATAATAACACTACAGGCTATATCACTTTGTCGTGCAAGACATTGAGAGAATCAGCCTATAAATAAACTTTTTAGCAGTAGTAGGCAAGCATAATAATATAGTATAAATACAAAATCAGGACATATAAAATACAAAATGTTGCCTTCAGAATATTTATATATTAAAAAATATCCATCGTAAGTAGAAGTTGATCTCTTCGTTTAACTCCTCTGTAGCCTAACGCAGAGGCGTAGCGAAGGCGAGGCGGGGGGTGCGGACCGCAATGGGTGACACCATTTAGGGGGGGTGACACCAAAGGCAAAAAATTGTAAAATTTATAGAATGAAATGCCATTTTCCAGATCCATTAGTTAAAGTTAAATAGTCTTCTAAGTACAAATCGAAAATTATATCAAGAGGGGGGGGGGGGGGGGTGTGTGACACCACGACGTAAACGTAAACTATAAAGAAAACAATGCTACATCCAACTGTATTAGAAACAGACTGTAGATAAACATCGTTACTATTAAGTCAGCAGTGATTAAAGCTTAAGCACGTACGTGTACCAGTATGTGGCATATATATAAATTTTAGGCCTATGTAGGCCGACACACACACACACACACACACATATATATATATATATATATATATATATATATATATATATATATATGTATATGTATATATATACACACACACACACACATATATATATATATATATATATATATATATATATATATATATATATATATATATATATATATATATATATATATGCTTTGTTTCCTGGGAGGGGGTGACAATACGAAGTGCCGCACCGGGTGAGACCCGACCTAGCGACGCCACTGGCCTAACGGCTGACGATGGGGCCCACTGATAATTTTTGCATAGGGGCCCAAAAATCCTAGCTACGCCACTGCACTGACAATACCGTTTCTGTAGAGACTAAGTCTCCCGGCAAAGCGGTCTCATTGAATATGACATCTGCCAGTGGGATCCCTTCATCAATATTCTTTAGAGTTAGCTTATCCAACACTCTTATGTAATACAACGTATGCATCTCTTGTTCGGCAGGCCTTATTTTTATATTAGTTTATCTATTATAAAATATAGTATGTTTTAATTTAAGGGTCATCTATCTATGACATCCATAATTGAGTCGGTTATAGGCTGTTCCAACTCATTGTGTGGGGAGAAGGGTCCACGCTGTACCTTCCTAACTGCAATATGCTTGTACAGGGGCGTAGCGAGGGGGGGGCGGGGGGTGCGGACCGCACCGGGTGACACCATTTAGGGGGGTGACACAAAGGCAAAAAATAGCAAAATATATAGAGAAAAAGTTGAGGGGGTGGGGGTGCAAATCAAAAGTTTGGGGGGGGGGGGGGTGCAAATCGAAAACTTGAAAGTTTGTCCCCGGGAAGGGTCGCAACGCCTCTGGGGGGGGGGGTGACACCATTAAGTGCCGCACCGGGTGACAGCCGACCTCGCTACGCCACTGTGCTTGTAGGTTATCAAAACAAAATGCTGTTATCATGTTAACATCTATAATATAAGCGGGCTGTGCTTGTCCTTCCTTCCTTCCGTCCGTCCGTCCGTCCGTCATCGCTATAGATTTTGGGACTATAAAAGTAAACTACGCACCATGCTGTGCTTTTCAGTGCACCGCAGTGTCTTATTATAAGTAATAGAGTAGGGTTTGTTTATATAGCGGCATAGAGCTATTTTATAATTTCCACTGTTTGTACAATGTTGCATAACGTAAAGAGAATATTAAATACACGCACACTGCTAAAACATATTAAAAGGATCAATGTCAAATATAGTTTTCGTTAATATTCCTAGAAAAAGTGGATACATTTTAATAACATAATAACTGTAGGTTAGAAAAATCAAATGAATTTAACTCTTTTCTAATTTTGACAAAGGAGGTAATTTAAAAATACATTAAACTCACGCTAATAAAAAATGTGAATGCAAATATACGTTCGTCATAGAAGGAATTGGTGTTGCAATAATATAATTAGCAAAATGTGAATGCAAATTATGTGGATGTGTGAGAGGAAATTATTGTTAGAAAATTATAATTAGCATGGATTGATAAAAGGCAATCTTTTATTTATTTTATTCACTGAATGTAGGCCCTACTGTTTATCTAATATATAAAGCTCAGTTCTGTAACGTGTGGCAAAAAAAAAGTTTGTCGTTGACACTTCTACGGATTTAAGTGTTAGATTTTTTATCGTGCTCAAAGTCTAAATTTACGAGTCGAAAAATTACCATTGAAAGTCTTTAAAAACAATTTTCATTCTATTTACTTAGAAGAATAATTTTCAATTATGAACACGACATAAAATTTTTAAAAAGTGCATCGACGTTTATAAAATTTCTAAAATTGTGTCGGAAATGTATTGACTGCACAGTTACTTCCCTTTAATGAAAAATAAATCCTTAATTAAGAAGAGAGAATTAACATTTTATTACTTTGTTTTTGGTGTTAAGAAAAAAAAAATAATTACACAATTAGCGGGGATTGATTAAGTGCAATGTCGTTAGGTATTTTTAACACTGCCTTTTATTTATTCTATACACTGAACATACTGTTCAATAATTATTATTTTTTTTTTAAAATCAATAACATTTAATAAGCCAGGTCCTACAAATCATATACGTTTATTTCTTTCCATTTACGGATAAGCTTGGAGTATTATCATTTTTGTTCACTAAATTGAAACAGGCGCGTCCGCCGGCGCCCCTGCACGGTTTGATTTGGCACCCTGGGCTATCATGTGAGCGCTATGCTGCATAATTTTGTTTTAAACAGTGCTATAGACTATGGATAAGAAAGGTTACTATAGTCTTTAAGTGAATCAAATCCGGGCGTCCTCCGGCACCCCGACAGGGTGCTATTTGGCGCCCCGGGCCTTCCGGTGTACGCTATGGTATCTACGTTCGCGTGAGTTCAAAAGACTATAAATAAGTTATGCACTATAGGCGTTTACTAAGTTCAATCAGGCGGTGACGTCATGGTGCGTCCTCTGGCGCCCAGACAGGGTGCTTTTTGGGGTCCCGGGCCTCCCGTGTTCGGTTTCGCGCCTACGTTCATTAAAGTGAGTGCAAAAGACTATGAATAAGTTGGGGTACTATAGTCGTTTATTAAGTTGAAGTAGGCGATTCAGCCCCGTGAGCACTTTGCGTTTATATTCGCGTTAGTGTTTTCTTTGTGTTTAGGTTGGGTTTGCGTTAGTGGTTGCGTTTTGATTTGGTTCGTTTTTGTTCTTTCTTTTTTCGTTTTCGTTTGTGTTTTATTTTCATTGGGTTTGTGTTTGTATTTGTGTTTGAGGTTGGTTTTGCGTTTGGATTTGGTTTGTTTTCGTTTGTTTTTTCTTTTGTGTTTTTTTTCTTTGGGTTTGTGGTTGGTTTTGCGTTTGTATTTGGTTTGTTTTCGTTTGCTTTTTCGTTTGTTTTTTTCTTTGGGTTTGTGTTTGTGGTTGGTTTTGTGTTTGGATTTGGTTTGTTTTCGTTTGCTTTTTTCTTTGTGTTCGTAATGGTGTTTGTGGTTGTGGTTGGTTTGTTGTAAGTTTTTGTTTTCGTTTGTATTTGTAATTGTGTTAGCGTTATGTTTGCGTTTTGTTGTTTTGGTTTTGGTTGGTTGTGGTTTGGGTGGGCAATGCCGGGTTTATGATGATTACTAAACACACAGGTGATGGTCTTTAACAGAAGGGTTTTTCACAGGAGCCAGAGCAGGGCCTGGCCGGGACGGCTAGTTACTTATAATTTTTAATCAACTATTCAGCACTATTATAGACGCGTCATCACGTTCATTAGGTGCGCAATGGTTTTAGTTATGAAACTCTTTTGTAAATTTTTAAAATTAAAAGTACTGGAAAAAAATGCGTGAATGGATAAAGTGAAATATTGTAGGTAAAACACGGATATTTTAAATACTGCCTATTATTTATACTGTTTTCTAATTATTATTCTATCTTTCGGGTTTTATAGGAGAGGCGTAGCGAGGGGATGGGGGGGGGGGGGAGGGCATATGTCCCCGGGTGCCGACCTTAGGGGGCGCCAAAGTGGGTTGGAAAAAATGTGCGAGGGGGGGTGGTGGAAATCGAAAGTTTTAGGGAGGGGGGGAAGGGGTGCAAATCGAAAGTTTGAGGGGGGTGCAAATCACCGGAAAGGGCGCGATTTGGCGCTACGGGCTAGACTGTGAGCAATATGCCTGTATGATTGCATTTAAATTGTGTCTATGTTATGAGTGTTGTGTTTGTTTTTTTCGTTTTTTTTTTTTTTTTGTTTTTTTTTGTTCGTTTGTGTTGTTTAGTTTTGTTCTGTTCCCAAGTTGGTACATTTAAAAAAGATTTACCGTGGCGGAGCACGGGATGCAGCTAGTCATGTATATCATACATTTACACTTCTGTGCTCGCTTTTAAGCAACAGATCTTTTCTGTTGTAAATTAAACATCAAAACTTTAGAATTGGTGGAATTTAGCTGTTAAGGGCTCGATTTGTTTGTGAATTAATGTTGGTTCATGAAAAAATAATTTCATTCGGGCATTAAAAAGAGGTTATGGTGGTATTGGAGGTAGGACACAATGGTTACTTTTATGCCAATAGTGGTCATATCATTCATTTTTCTGGAGCCAATATGTCGCGAGTCATTTTGTCAAAAGCCAATATGTCGGGAGCCCAATTGCCGGGAGCCAATATGTCGGGAGCCCATTTGTCGGTAGCCAAAATGTCGTGAGCCCATTTGCCGGGAGCCCATTTGTCTTGAGCCCTTATGTCGGGAGCCAATATGTCGGGAGCCGCTTTGTCGGGAGCCAATATGTCCTGAGCCTATTTGTCAGGGGTTAATATGTCGGGAGTCCATTTGTCGGGAGCCTAAATATCGGGAGCCTATATGTCGCAAGTCAATATGACGGGAGCCCATTTGACGGGAGCCAATAAGTCGGGGCCCTTTTGACGGGGCTATTTTGACGGGGTCGGTTTGTCGGGAGTCGATTTGACGGGGTCGTATTAACGGGGCCGTTTTGACGGGGCCGATTTGTCCCGGGCCGTTTTGACAGGGCACCGTGAAAAAATAGAAGTCACCCAAAGAGTGGGTACCGTACGTTTTGATTAAGTGGGTATGGGTGCAAACCTTCACCAGCCCTCAGTTTTTACAAATATTTTTTACTTAGCTCCTAGAGCCTCGTTATAAAATATTTGTTCCAACAAATAAAAAATATCACTAGCTATAGAATAGATCAATAGTTTAGAACTTTAGATTCACAGTCTTTATATTCCCTGATTATCACGAATTATTTATTGTGGGATAGTCACAGTGAATTTATTTCATGATCGTCACAATTTGCATTTAATTTAGGAAGTGTTGTGTGTTGGGGAGAGAGGTGGGGGGGGGTCAGGTATATCCGAACATCGGTACTAATATATTGTTTATATTATATTTGTGATGATGAACATGTGTTAGTCCACAGATCACTGCTTTATAATAGCACATTAAAATAATGCTCTCATAATAAAGACATTACCAACATTCAACGTTGAAATAATACTACACAATATAGACACTACGAATCACAACAATAAAAAATAATGCTATACAGTAAAGACAAGACTAAACATATAACACTGGAGTTTGTGCATGAACTCAAATGTTCAATGAGGTAAATCTGGTAAGTAACCAAGCAGGAAGACACAAAACAACAAAATAAAACAAAAACTCGACAGTAAAATGTGTGTACAAGAAAAATCGCGAGAGGTATCGAAATAAATTTTATGACTTAAACAATTACAAGCCTCGCTGGTTATAAAATAGATCTTAAAATAGATTCAAAATATCCATGCCAACGCTATATTTTTCCCGTTTTATTTCTCCGGGTTAGACTTTTCATTTAGTTTCAAGTTTTTCTTTTTTATTTCCCATTCCGTAGCCCCAGGTGAATGCGAATGTTTTATTATTCAACATGGGTTCCTAGCGTGCTACGTAGGCAGACATACCAGCGGTCTCTCATAAGCCTAGGCAAATAAAATATGCTTTTTTAAATGGAGAAAGTAATGCGGGGGTGCATTCTCCCCCTGGGTCCATGAACTGATTTGATCGCATTCTTTGTGACGGTATAATATTTTCATTAGGAGCGTATCAACAAGCAGTTATAGGCTATTATTTTTTTTCTTGGTGCTTATGAAAATATGTTTGCACTTTTCGTTTGGGATGTAGAGGTAGCGGGATGGTATGTGGGTGATACGGTGCTTTTGACGTTAGTGGGGGTTTAACTGTCTGGTTAGTGGCGTTTGTCTTACGCGGATATTTGTGTTTGACGTATGTGGATCGTGGAGTTGGACGTATGTGGATCGTTGAGATTGACGTATGTGGATAGTGGAGTTTGATATATGTAGATAGTGTTGTCTGATATCTGTAAAGAGTTGTGTCCGACATTTGTGGCGAGTGTCCGACATTTGTGGCCAGTGTCCGACATTTGTGGCCAGTGTCCGACATTTGTGGCCAGTGTCTGACATTTTTGGCCAGTGTCCGACATTTGTGGCCAGTGTCCGACATTTGTGGCCAGTGTCCGACATTTGTGGCCAGTGTCCGACATTTGTGGCCAGTGTCTGACATTTGTGGCCAGTGTCCGACATTTGTGGCCAGTCAGTGTCCGACATTTGTGGCCAGTGTCCGACATTTGTGGCCAGTCAGTGTCCGACATTTGTGACCAGTGTCTGACATTTGTGGCCAGTGTCCGACATTTGTGGCCAGTGTCCGACATTTGTGGCCAGTGTCCGACATTTGTGGCTAGTGTCCGAAATTTGTGGCCAGTGTCCGACATTTGTGGCCAGTCAGTGTCCGACATTTGTGACCAGTGTCTGACATTTGTGGCCAGTGTCCGACATTTGTGGCCAGTGTCCGACATTTGTGGCCAGTGTCCGACATTTGTGGCCAGTGTCCGACATTTGTGGCCAGTGTCCGACATTTGTGGCCAGTGTCCGACATTTGTGGCCAGTGTCCGACATTTGTGGCCAGTGTCCGACATTTGTGGCCAGTGTCCGACATTTGTGGCCAGTGTCCGACATTTGTGGCCAGTGTCCGACATTTGTGGCCAGTGTCCGACATTTGTGGCCAGTGTCCGACATTTGTGGCCAGTGTCCGACATTTGTGGCCAGTCAGTGTCCGACATTTGTGGCCAGTGTCTGACATTTGTGGCCAGTGTCCGACATTTGTGGCCAGTGTCCGACATTTGCGACCAGTGTCCGACATTTGTGGCCAGTGTCCGACATTTGTGGCCAGTGTCTGACATTTGTGGCCAGTGTCCGACATTTGTGGCCAGTGTCTGACATTTGTGGCCAGTGTCCGACATTTGTGGCCAGTCAGTGTCCGACATTTGTGGCCAGTGTCCGACATTTGTGGCCAGTGTCCGACATTTGTGGCCAGGAATGGACTGAGACGAGGGACACAGGGAAAACATCTCGTGGGCTGGCAGGAAAAATCATGGTGGTCTGCTATAAAAATCATGGTGGGCTGCCAGGAAAAATCATGGTGGGCTGGCAGGAAAAATCATGGTGGTCTGCTAGGGGAAAATCATGGTGGGCTGGCAGGAAAAATCATGGTGGTCTGGCAGGAAAAATCATGGTGGGCTGGCAGGAAAAATCATGGTGGACTGGCAGGAAAAATCATGGTGGGCTGGCAGGAAAAATCATGGTGGGCTGGCAGGAAAAATCATGGTGGACTGGCAGGAAAAATCATGGTGGTCTCCTAGGAAAAATCATGGTGGTCTCCAAAAATCATGGTGGTCTCCTAGGAAAAATCAGGGTGGTCTGCTAGGGGAAAAAAACTAGTGGGCTGGCAGTACCAGTGCTGTAATGGATCTTGATTTGATATTTAAAAAAAAATCTCTATTTAATTCACGCCTATTAATTGTCGTTCTGTTATTATAGTAGATTCTATATTGGATTTGGATGCACTATAAGAATGTAAGAAGGTAAATAGGCCGCTTTGATTTATTTCTCAGACACACTGATCACACAGTTGGCCCGACTCTGTATGTGGCTAGTGGGATGATTCATCTTTAGGTTTGTGAGGGGGGGGGGTGTATTTGTTTACTGGGAGACTTGTTTTGAATCCATTCATTCCACCTACCGTCACAAGATCACCGTTGTTCCTTCTACTTAATTCTTCACGTTAGCGATGATGTGCTTATCTCAGCGACCACCCATCTTAGTGAAGAGAATATCTTTTTCTTTTCTAATTGCAATCGTATTTTGAACGTCAAACGACTTGATTTCTATTAGTGCTATAACAACAGATGTCAACTTGTCATTTGACTTTACACCACGGATGTCAGATATAAAACATCAGCTCTGATTTGTTAATCCATTAAAAACCCTACTCGCGATACTTGCACGTGATTTGAATGTGAGTGCTTTAGCTAAAGCAACTTCTCACATCTATAAACTAAGCAAAAACAAAAACAACTTTTGTAGCATCAATATTATCTTGAAGACAAAGAATAATAATGATTCACAGAATTTACTGCGTAAATAAATAATAATCATCATTACCCAGTAAAACTGATAGTTAATTAGTTAGTAAAAATATATTTAAGTGTTGTAAAAGGACAGACGGAGTGTAGCTGACTTGTTTCTGTGACACTGGGAGTCAGGTACCCACCAGAGCTATGTGAGACACGTCTTAAAGACTCGACCTCAGGACCCAAGATAGAGATTACGGGTTAGCTGTACCACCAGACAACGCCTTTTAATGAATCAAATTAATTATTATATAAACTAGAGTTTTGTTGCATTCCATGTCGGTAAGATAGTTTTGTGTTGAGCAGTAGTTTAATTCATATAAAGAAAAAACATTAAAACAGATAAACTCTACTTCAGCTACGCCATGAAGGATCAAGAAATAGAAGGCTTTTTTAGCCTCACTATTTTATAGTCTCGATTATTTCCACCCGGTAAGATTATCTTAACCCTTCTCGTGGTTTTCCGAAGCTAGGCCTTGTTAAAAACCTACTCAATGCTCTCTCTCTCTCTCTCTATCTTCGAGGCGTAGACAACTATTTATAGAACAAATCCCATTTGTGTTGGTACGCTTTCTACACTAGAAACCCAAACCCGAATCAAATTTGAATTTATTTTCATTAAATTATAGCTCGCTGTTCTCAAAACAAGAAAGTGCTTGCAACACAAAGTTAGAAAACAAAAGTGTCGAAAAAAAATCAAACATTCTTCGGTTAAATTTGACGATGTTAACCGGTAAAAACGTATCGAGGTTCTATGAATAGCTTTGTTACTCTCGTCAGCTAAGTGTGGATTGTGTAGGTAGGTGTACATGTGCCAGGTATCTTTAGCTGGTGACGCGTGGAGAGTCAGCACTGCGTCTTTACATGCGTGGTAGATTTTAATGATCGCGACGGCGTAAGCGTTAATTTGGATAATGGATTTGTAATTGGGGTGATGGGGCAATTGTGACGTGTTAATTTTTTTAAAATCTGTCCTTGTCTTTGAGCTTTGTGAAGCGAAAGCATTTACGATAGAGCAAAAAAAAGCAATCGAGATTCAAAGTTTGACGTTTTAAATCCTTCCGGAACGGACAAACTTGGTTTTGCAATTTTTCGGTGTGTGTGTTTGTGTGTGTGTGTGTTTGTGTGTGTGTGTGTGTGTGTGTGTGTGTGTGTGTGTACGTGAACACGATAACTTGAGTACCTTCCAGTTAAGTTGAAGACATTTCATATAAAAGTATTATATTAAATTTGTTCTTTTCTATAAGCTTTTGAGCAATTTCCAATAACCGGAAGTGGTACGCACTATACTTCCGGTTTCTTAAAAGCTAATAACTTGAGTACAGTCCAAAATAGATGAATGTAAAACACTG
The DNA here is from genome assembly GCF_028476545.2 of Physella acuta. Classification (NCBI taxonomy): domain Eukaryota; kingdom Metazoa; phylum Mollusca; class Gastropoda; family Physidae; genus Physella; species Physella acuta. The sequence continues at coordinate 121,055 of NW_026732472.1, read as the reverse complement.
TGTGCGTGTGTATCTGTCAACATTTGATCACTTTCCGATTACCGGAAGTGGTACTTTCCTCTTTTTCCGCGTGAGCACCATAACTTGAGTACTGTTTTAGTTAGGTTAACGTAATTGCATATAGATCTAGTAGTATTAAATCTTACACTTGGATTATTTTCAATTTATTCTGTGACCGTCAAAAAACGAGAAGTGGTACACAACTAGATTTCTGTTTTCTAAAATACCAAAAAAATATGAGTACTGTTTCAGTTAGGTGGACGGAATATTATACACCGATATACGATCTTTTCTTTCTTGATTCTGTCAAATATTTAGTGATTTCCGGTGAACGGAAAAACTACTTTACGCTATTTCCGATTTATCCAAAATACCACTTCTACCGAACTGATTTCTTAAAATATTTTCGCTCACCAGCATTATTTTCATAAAAGTAGCATAGACTTTGGAATATATATCTACAAAAAAAAAAAAAAAAAAAAAAAAAAAAAAAAAAAAAAAAAAAAAAAAAAAAAAAACTACACCAAAGCTGCTGATTTTAATATTTTTATGAAGAATCTTGACTTGCACCTTCATGAGCTTGTGTGATGGGTTTCAATTTAAACTTTGCTTCAAACGAGTTACAACACTGTAAAGCTGAATAATAACATTTTAAAGTGGCTGACTGCATTCTAAATATCACTGTTGGCTTATGTGTAATAAAATTACCTTTTTTATTTTATGAATTTTATTTAAAAAAATACAATGCGAGGTTTTCTTTTTATACACAAATTTTGGAGGGATAATGAAACATATAGAGCAATTCAATGTAAAATAAAATAAAAACAACACCACATATGATGTAATACATTCAATGTGTTTTTTGTTTTGTTTTTTAATACAGCAGAATTCCGTCAACTTTAATTAAGCAGTATACTAATTTTTGTTCAAAAAGGTATACATTAAATCAGTTACCATTTTTATCACGAAGGTACATGTTCCGGCTTCAGGTAAAATTGTATTCCCACAACAATGATCAAACTAACATCTTTCTGCACATTAAGAATGCCTTTAATTGAAAAAATGTATACATTCCCAAACACTAGACAGCGCAGGGTAGGCCTATATGATGCTTAACTGAGCATGTAAGTCATGGCCGTTTAAAAATAACTTTTGCCCCAAATGCTAGTGCAGGGCCTTGCCGGTACGGCTAGTGTATACAATACTTTTGCTAAATGTCATCTTTTCCAGACTCGTTTTGTTTTCTTTAATTGAAATTATTATTGAAAATATTTCGTGGTTAAAATTTAATTAAAATTAAATAACCAACCATAAACAATTATTTTCATGTATACCTCATAGTGGCGTATTTTATTGGGGTTGCCAGATACATTACATGTAGTTAGAAGTCAAACAAGCAGATATAGGATAGGAATGTGATGTTTGGACAAGTAGGAATGTGATTGCTGGAATAAGTAGGATTGTGCTGTTTGGAAGACGTTGAGTTCTGATGACATGAACATAACCTACGCATTAAATTATAATCGATTTTAACAGTATATTTTAAATAGTTATTAAATATTTTTTATATTTATAATAAATATTGTTTTATTTGTAATAAATATTAAATATTTATAATAAAGATTAAATATTTATAATAAAGATTAAATATTTTTAAAGCAAATCTTAATGGAACATAATAGTACACTTGAAAAAAAAACAATATAAAACAACAAAAGAAGATGGATGGATTGTAAGAATCAGAATCGTTTAATTACCTTGCCTTTTAGAACACAAAATTGAATACACACATATGATGTTGATGATGATGTTTTTGATGATGATGCTGATGTGTACCGCGGTGAACAGGATGGGATGATATTAAATAGATGGTATCAATATGTACATCAATCGACCAATACATCATGTTGTACACACGTACACCTTCAGCCATACCGTCTTACACACAAACTCTTAGTCTTGTACACACTCATTTAAAAACCTTATCAACACACATATTCAAAACAATAAAATAACAACACAAGTATTATACCAAATATATAACAATTAATGATTAATTAAAACTAATTCAATACTTTTTTTTTTCGTCTGTATTTGTTATCATTTCTAGTAGAAATCGTTTTTTTTTTTAAAAATCGGATGAGCATTTAATTATAAAAACCACACAAAGCTAGTGCAGGATTTTTGGTGTGTAGAAAACTCCTGCTGTTGTTTGAAGAACACTGAGAATTGTATGACTAGTATCAATATCTAAGACATGCAAGTATACAATCATAGTAACAAAATCTACGAGGAGGGGGAGTAATGGTCACTGCCTATTTTTTTGTAATTGGGTAATAGGGCTGGTAAGTAGGTCACCAACCAGTTCTATGGCTCATGCAGGTTTTATTGAGCCGGTGGTGACCTACTTACCAGCCCTATTGTGAACAGAGTTTTGATGATGTTGTAGGGACTGTCGAGGTGATGTTGGTGAAAAGGGTGAGGTAGTCTATTCGTTTGTCGGGTGACGACAAATAAAAAAAGGGGGAGGGGGTGCCTGAGGTATCTTACGGTCGTGGTCGTGGTTCAGTGACTACAGTTTTAAACAAAATTATGCGGTGAGTCATCATGGATGGGATATTATCCTGTGAGTGGGTAGGTGATATCTTATGTGTGGGTAGGTGATATCTTGTATGTGGGTAGGTGTTATCTTGTATGTGGGTAGGTGATATCTTGTATGTGGGCAAATATCAGCTTATGTGTGGGTAGGTGATATCTTCTGTATGGACAGATAGTATCAACTTATGTGTGGGAAGGTGATATCAACTTATGTGTGGGCAGGTGATGTGATATCTTCTGTGTGGGCAGATAATATCAACTTGTGTGTAAGCAGGTGATGATACCCATGATATGAGGGATGATGATGATAGCCGTGATGACGAAAGTGTGTGGATGGGTAGGATGCCACACAAATGTGCGGGGGAGAAGATGATGATACCCTGATGTGTGTGTGAGTGGATGTTCACACTCTGATGACGTCGCGCTTGATGCAAGGCACGTGCGCTAACGGCGATGTAATCAATTGGACACACCCGATGTAATCAATCGGACACACCCGATGTAATCAATCGGACACATCCGATGTAATCAGTCGGACACATCTGATGTAATCAATCGGACACATCTGATGTAATCACTCGGACACAACAGATGTAATCAATCGGACACATCTGATGTAATCAATCGGACACATCCGATGTAATCAGTCGGATACATCTGATGTAATCAATCGGACACATCCGATGTAATCAGTCGGACACATCTGATGTAATCAATCGGACACATCCGATGTAATCAGTCGGACACATCTGATGTAATCAATCGGACACATCTGATGTAACCAATCGGACACATCTGATGTAATCAATCGGACACATCCGATGTAATCAGTCGGACACATCTGATGTAATCAATCGGACACATCTGATGTAACCAATCGGACACATCCGATGTAATCAGTCGGACACATCTGATGTAATCAATCGGACACATCTGATGTAACCAATCGGACACATCCGATGTAACCAATCGGACACATCTGATGTAACCAATCGGACACATCCGATGTAACCAATCGGACACATCTGATGTAATCAATCGGACACCCAAACTCTCCCGCTGATGTTGACTAGACGATGGCAACAAAGATGGAATTATTTAAACACACGTGAGTAAAAGTGGTCTCATCAAATGCTAGATGATGTTAAGACAATGTTAAGAAGATGTTTGACATCATTTAATCATGTGACTAGCCGTAAGATATCTTAAGAAAGATTCTTTTTCAGAAAATATTCAGAAAGATTTCATAAAGATACTCACTTGAAGTTCAACGATGTCGAGAAACGTATTTGAATGATGTTCTGATGTTGTATACCATGTACATATGATGTACAGATGATGTTTAGCATGATGTAAGTGTAGGTACAACATCGAGTGATGTTGATGACAAGATCATTTACAAACATTCTCAAGTTGAACAAAATAAATGTAAAGCTAAACATTTTTGTCATTGTCTTCAAGTTCATGATTTATATGTTCAAAAGCGTCGGGGTGGCGTCCAATTCCACAAGCCTCATGACTTTGACTCCTCTGTGTCATCGTGATATTTAATCCAATTATTATTGAATAACAAAATCTTTCCCTGCCTATCACCAAATCGTGGACATGTAAAATAAGAAAAATAAAAACTTTCATACATTGTAAATCACAGTTTCACAAAATGATAAAAAAAAGTTTTTCTTTTTTCGAAAAAAAAAACAAAAAACAACAAATTTCATCCAGGTTCCACACAACGACAAAGTTCCGTCACCAACGACGTTAAGCGAAACAGCATATATTTTTCTCCACTGGTTTTTCTAGCAGTCTAGAAATTATAATCCGTATCATATCGTAGCTGTCGCTCTCGGTGACCTTTGTCCTTTGAACCACTCACATCACATGACCTATCCAAACAGCAACAATCACGTCGTGAAAAGACAGCCGCGACTCAAAGAGAAAAGCGTCAATAGTAACGTGGTGAGAACCACTGGACGTATCCGCGGGGAGGCGTTGTTTCCGCTCCGGTAGTGGGAGCTGCCAGTCACATCGTCCGACTCTGGAATAAATGGAACTAATATTCAGAAGTAATATGGAATCACTTGCGGTCGTACACACTAAAACTACACATCAAATAGAACATCGGAATATATATATATATATATATATATATATATATATATATATATATATATATATATATATATATATATATATATATATATACACGTATATATATATATATATATATATATATATATATATATATATATATATATATATATATATATATATACACATTTTTATTTATATAAATATTTATTTATTTATAAAAAAATTAGATACAAATATATATCTTACATAAACTAATAAGTATATATATATATATATATATATATATATATATATATATATATATATATATATATATATATATATATATATATATATATATATATATATAAAGGCTGTACATTTTTAGTTTAAGTATACACTTACCTCTCTTTTCGTTGTTAGTGCCAGCTAAAATAGACATAAAACATATGGTTTAGTAACAACAACACATACATTTTCTTGTTTTGGTATTTTCTTTTCACACAAGACGAAAACAGATTAAGTCTGTACATTAAAAATTAGGGTAGGATTATGATTAAGCTTATGGAATCATGATGATCTGCGATGTCTCTTGCGTGCATCAAATTAATAAAATCTTTTTCGGTCTTGTTTTATACAGAGAAAAGCCCACAGCATTTTATATATCACATGAATAACACTTAAAAATCAATCCCATTACCACTACTTTATGTTTTCACTTAATCTAATTATTTTTTTTTGCGTTTTAAATACGTTTAATTATTTACATATCTATTTTAAATATTTTATATAAATTCAATAAAATGCGTTTTTAAAAAATTATTAAACAAAATTAAAATCATACTGTAAATTATTTTAGTCAATATCCATCATTCATAAATGAGTAAATTAAATAAAAAAAAATATTTACAGATCATGTATTTATTATTTTTGGCATGACAATATAAGATCTGATGTTAAACATTAGCATATAACGTCTGATGTTGAATATAACCATATCAGGTCTGTTGTTCAATATTACCATATATGATATGATGTTGATTATAACAATATAGGGTCTGATGTTGAATATGACCATACAAGGTCTGATGTTAAATATTACCATATAAGGTATGATGATGAGTTCAACCATATAAGGTCTGACTCTAAGTATGCCCATATGAGGTATGATGTTGAATATGACCATATAAGGTATGATGATGAGTATGCCCATATAAGGTATGATGATGAATATGCCCCAATAAGGTATGATGTTGAGTACTCACTGTTTAAAATGTTGACTTTGGCGCTGGTGACCAGGTTATCAGACGTCCGACAGACGTAAGTGCCAGCGTCCCCCATGTGGCACCGTTTGATCAGTAGCAGACTGCTGATGGTGCGGTCAGTGTACGACACGTCATTGGTCAGCGTGACTCGTTCACTGGTGGGTGGACAAAAGTCAGTGATGGATTATGGGGTGGACAAAAGGCAGGGATGGATTATGGGGTGGACAAAAGAGCTTTGAGATGAATCTATGGCTTATGTGATGGACTGACGGGTTTTATGGTGGAAATATGAACTATGGTATGGATATATAGGTTATTGGATAAATATGATTTATGGGTTAGATAAAAGCTTTTTTAAGCTAAAGCAATGTGGTTTATGAGCTAGACTGCTGACCCGTAAGTTACGAGTTCGAATCCGGGTTCAAGTCAGTAGACCCTTCATATGTCCATCCAGCTCTGATTGGTACCTAACTCACGTTATGGAAAATAAAGGCGGTTGTCATAGTACACACCACACGATCCCTTCATATGCCGAAGCTACAGAAACAGGTGAACTCTACTTCAATTATACATAGACCATCAGGTTTGGAATTTTACTTTTTAATTTAATGTGGTTTATGAGATTTTACGCTGGATTATAGGATGGATGTAGGGTTGTGGGATGGAAATATGGTTTATGGAACGTAGAAATTGAAAGTATGTACGATGGATAATTTTAAAACATAGTTTATGGATACTTGTAAATCCTACGTCTATGGTTTGTAACAATAATGCATTAGATCATGTAGAACTTTATAACAATTGTTTATATGATATGACACAGTAAAACATGAATTAAGTACGATCTCTTGTTGATAATTCGTTAAACCATAAAAGATCATGAACGTACGTTCGAATGTTCATACAATGAGTCAACTAATAGCTTATAAAGAAGCCGGATGTTATTTCTAAGACAGTCTATATAAGTAGTTAAATCAACGTTTTAATTTACACATTATTTTCTACACATGTGGCAGGATTTAATTTAATTAACCATCTACGAGGGCTGCAAAAGCGAATTTATACATTTGCCATTCCGTTAAGGGCAAAACGTTTTACTTAAAAATAAAGTTTTCCTCCAATTTTGTGTCAACTTGCCATGACCCTTATAGATAGAACTTTCCCAGCGGGCATACTCTGAGGTCAAATCGCTACTTCCGCATGCAAGTTTTTACATTGCAGTTAATAGAGATTATTCAAGGATAACATTTGAGTTTTCATCGATTATTTAGTACCGAAAAGCCTCTTATTGAATAATTTAACTACTGTTCAAAGGCTATTTTTGTGAAAATACGCACCGTCTGACTTCACAAAACGGAATCAACAAAAAAAAGTAGTGTTAGTAGACAGCGTAGACTGCTCAAAATATGAAAGCATTAAAAAAAACAGCTTACAATAAAAGTATATTTGAAAATATAAAAAAAAAATATAGTTATTTTAAATAAAACTTAAAGGAATTTAAAATAATAATATTTCTAGTTTTTTTTTTTTTTTACATTTGTAGAAATAATATAACGTTCTAAATTATTAAAAGCTTGATTTAAAATCAAGAGTAAACAAAACGATTTTTGTTAGATATTCCATTTTTTTTAAAAAAGTGGTGTTGTGGGGTGCACATTTTAGCGCTTCCGCTCTGGGGACAAATATGAAAATGGGTGGCTTGACATCTTGGTGGTTTATTACCTGGGTGGTATATCTTGTTGGGGATTTATTATCTTGGTGGTTTATTACATGGGTGGTTTATTTTCTTGGTGGTTTATTATCTGGGTGGTTTCTTATCTTGGTGGTTAATTGTCTTGGTAGATTATTTTCTTGGTTGTTTATTATCTTAGTAGATTATCTTCTTGGTGGTTTACTATATGGACAGCTTATTATCTGGGTGGTTTATTATCTTGGTTAATTACCTGGGTGGTTTATTACCTAGGTGGTAATTAACAAACTACATTCCTATAATCAGTGTAGTTTCAACACGCACTTAACAAACTACATTCCTATAATCAGTGTAGTTTGAACACGCACTTAACAAACTACATTTCTATAATTAGTGTAATTTGAACACGTACTTAACAAACTACATTCCTATAATTAGTGTAGTTTGAACACGTACTTAACAAACTACATTCCTATAATCAGAGTAGTTTGAACACGCACTTAACAAACTACATTCCTATAATCAGTGTAGTTTGAACACATATTTAACAAACTACATTCCTATAATCAGTGTAGTTTGAACGCGTACTTAACAAACATCCAATAATCAGTGTAGTTTGAACACGTACTTAACAAACTACAGTCATATAGTCAGTGTGAACATGAATTATAAGCATGTATACAGACAAGACACCTGTGCTATGTACTCACTCGATTTTGATCTTGTCCCCATCTTTGAACCAGTCGATGGCGTCTGGGGGGTACTCACTACCAGTGGCGTTACAGACCAGCTTCAGCGTGTCCCCGCGTTCAACGAACAACGTTCCGTGAATGGTGATTTCTGTTCACAAAAAGGGGACACAATTTTAGTGAAACAAATGGGACACAATTCTTTTGACAATTAAAAAAATTCTGTTTTTTTAATTATAAAAAATATATATTGACATAGACAAAAAATTAATTATTTTAACAGAAAGAGGGAAAAAAAATTGTTTTATTTCCTTTAGTTAAACAAAATTATTTTTATCTAACAATAATTACCTTCATTGACATAAAAAAAGTATTATATATGCAAAATATTTGATTTTTATTCAAACATAAAGAAAACATTTAAATAATTTAAAAAAAAAATACATGTGAACTGATTATAAAATGTAAACAATAAAAAATTATAAAAAAGTGAGTTTTATTCGTTCTATGTTATTTTTAAGGAGATTGCTTTTAAACTATTTCAGAGTAAAATTTTAGCACTAAATTAATTAGTTTAGTAAAATAAATTGACGCTAAATACAAATAATATCTCCACCACAACATTTTTAACAAAATTAACTTTTTATGATTTCAACTACGTAGCATACCTGGCTTAACAGACTTTAAGTCAGTCTTATCTGAAAGACAAAATCAAACATGGGTTAACGTTTCAAACTTTAAAACATTTTTTTTAAAACCGATCTAATTTTGAAAGAATAAACGTATTATTTTCAACAAATATTGTACTTTGTATGTGAGATGAATGTTTTAAATTTTCGTTTATTAATCTGTAACTGGTTTTACTTAATTACCACGATATCGTATGTTTAATTATAATTAATTCGCGTATAAATAAATTAATAAAAAATAAAGAAAGAACAAATTTTTATTTTCTAGCGGGAATCGAAAACTTGAACACAAGCCCAGGATTGAGAGCAGTACTCACTAGGGCTGAGTCACAATAACCAAACATGCATTGTGTCCTTCAGACTTGTAGTAAAGGCTCTTCGTGGTCAGCCTTGTAGTTTCATGCATGATCGATTATTGATTGTGTACAGATCGTGGCAAACTTTCAATTCCGATACACGTACGTATACACCCACTTGTTACAAGTACAGACACACACACACACACACACATATATATATATATATATATATATATATATATATATATATATATATATATATATATATATATATATATATATATATATATATATATATATATATATGTGTGTGTTTGTTTGTGTGTGTGTGCGTGTTTAAAAATTAAACTACGTTTCAAAAATCGAATTTCAATTACGTTTCTTCTCTTCATAACTCATGTAAAAATTAACTATCACATATTAAAAAAAAATCTTTTTGCTGTTTGATTACTTGTACGTTTGTACGTTGAGTTTTTAAATTATAATTTTTAATTATATCTTTTGTTTAATTATTGCTTTAATTAAATTTTGTATTTATATACTTATTAAATTCTTCGCGTTTCTCCAACTTAGTTAAAAATATGCACATATAAAGATAATCTTTATACTAAACTACGCTTGTCTCATACGTAAGTGAACATGTTGTAGTTCAAATGATATGTCCACATACTTTTCTTATATATTGTATTGTAGCTCATATTGTATGCGCACATACAATGTCACTTATCAGTGTTATCGTAGCATATATGGTATGTGCACATACACAGGCAACTTAAATATTGCATTATAGCTGAAAGAACATATATGCACATACATTATCAATTCGTATAGGTTATTATAGCTAATATAATATGCGCACATACATAAGAAACGTTTATGTTATGGTATGCACACATACAAATCAGCCCCAACATAAAATTTGTGTGTTATTGCAGCACAGACTGACTGTACAGTTAACTACTGTGTTACTCTAGCTACTTCTAGCTATGTCATATCATTGTTACACATAGAGTGCCAATGCAAGCAATGAAACACAACAGCCCATAGCTACCTGTCCGTTGTGATGCTGAAATGAACAATGAGAAGAAAAAAATAACACCGCTGGATGAGGAACTAAAATTTACATTCAGATGTAAAACACAGTGGTTTTGTTTACACTAGTTTACAGAGTGTAGGCAACGGATCAGGTAATATATATATATATATATATATATATATATATATATATATATATATATATACATATATAAACTGATGCAGTTATGTGATCAGGGAATAGATATATAGGTGATTGATATACAGGTGATTGATATACAGATAAACAGACATAGGTATCTGATGAGATAATAGATATATAGATAAACATGTGAAGGTAGTTGATCATGAAAAAGATATATAGATAAACAGACGTAGGTACCTGATCTGGCAATAGATATATAGATAAAGGCTGTAGAAGTCAAGTGTGTATGTTGAAAACACGATTGCAAAAAAGTTTTTGACTTGGACATTTTGACAAGGGTATAGTTATGATATTTATATAAGGCGTAAAGCCGGACATAGTAAATGCTAACATCTGGACAATTTTCTAAGGTTAATCTTCGGACATTTATCTAAGGTTATTATTCGGACATTAATCTAAGTTTATTTTTCGGACATATATCTAACAGACTTCTCTCTCCGTGGGGATGGGGGGGGGCACATGATATTTTCGGAGGGGGGGGGCGGTCTACATTTTTTCCGGGGGGGGGGGGCACTGGTAAAAGTATATCTTTTAATAGAAATTCCATCTCGTTCGGGGCAGCGGTAGAGATACCTGGAAGAATCTCTGGTATCTAAGGTTATTATTCGGACATTTCTCTAAGGGTGCTATTCGGACATTTACCTAAGGCTAATCCCTTAAGTAGGTAACATTATTACTGGAATGGTTTTACATAGAAAACAAATAAATATAACACAGTAAATGTTATCCAAGGAGATGCAATCGACAGTTATAAATTAAAGAGCAGATAACTTTAAATAATTTTTCTTTAATCAAAGAATCTTTAAAAGAAGCAACTAGTATGATTAAACTAATGTAATGTGGATCAAAACTTATTTTTATAAAAACAACAAAAATGCTCAGGTTTATTTTTATAAGCTAACAGCTGACATATTTAATAAAATAAACCTCATAGGTTAAATATGTAATAAATGAAGCAACTTATTGAAATCAACCAAATTAGACTTTGATAAAGGATATTTTTATTTTATTTTATTCCGTTTAGTTGATCCTATACGTAGTTTTTAAGATACATCTCAAGCTTTTAACCCAACCTTGCTGACATATTCGCCACAGGTGTCTATAATCAAGGACTTTTTTTTTCCACCGTTAATAACAGGTGAAAGGTTACTACGCCATGGTAGAAGAAAAAAAAATCCTCATCCAGAGCCTAACTACCTTGTGTTCATCCGCGCTTTATTACATAGTTATTCGCGAAGGAAAAAAAAATAAATCGCGTAAATAATTTCATCAGGGGATAGAGGCTTGATTTATGTTTAAGCAAAGAATTCGATTGTGTCGTTATTAAAGAACCAAGTCGACTGGCTACGCTTGTCATCATCAGGAATACACAATCAATCAGCTTGCATTCACGCCTATGTCTCACTTTATTATCGTCTTCTATAACCAGCTTTGACGTAAGGATAAATCATCTTCTTCAGTGTCTAGAACCCCCTTCTTAACTTCCCCCCCCCCCTCACACCCTTCGTCTTACAGGGGTCTTACAGTCTTACATATTGCGTAGACGGAACACTAGACTGGGTTATAAAAGTAAAAGACGACAGGGGGCGCGCATGTCCGGATGGGCTGATTATCTTATCTCGGCGTGTCATGCGCAGTCACCGTGGAGGATAAAATATCCTACCACGTGACAGTATAAAATTCCGCCCACGTTACAGCGCTTTGTAGCCACGACCGATAAACTACAGACGGCTAGGCCAAGCTAGGGTTCTAAACTAGAATGCTCAAACTTAGTCACTATTGTTTTGAATTTTACTATGCTGAGGGGTTGAAATACCTTCTAAAGCGGTTCACACACCTTCTAAAGCGGTTCACATACCTTCTAAAGGGGTTTACATACCTTCTAAAAGGGTTCACATATCTTCTAAAAAGGGTTCACATACCTTCTAAAAAGGGGTTCGCATACCTTCTAAAGGGTTCATATACCTTCTAATGTTTTTCGACTTCGATATATGAATGTATTGTGCGGTCAGCACTATGCCAATTGACCTTCACTCCCCCCCCTTCACCACCCCCACGTGAGTCAGGTACCCATGAGAGCTGGGATGACTAATCGAGATCCCGTAGTCTCGAGTCCGATCCAAGATCCTAACTCGAAACCTTCAGGCTAGCAATCAAGCGCTCTACCACCCAAACCCCAACATCCGAAGGAAATATTTTCCATGATGACATATAACAACATATTCAAGTTAGATGGGAGGGAAGGGAGGTAACATAAGTAATTCGTTCGTACATTATCGAGATTATCGTTACTAAAACATCATTTCAAAGCAAAACATCTTGATATACTTTCTTCATATTTTCGTTACAAACTCCCCATGAACACCCCCCCCCCATTCCACCACAAGACATGTCGAGCTACCCTCCACCACAAGGCATGTCGACCTACCCTCCACCATTCCACCACAAGACATGCCGACCTATCCTCCCCCGCAAGGCAAGGCATGTCGACCTACCCTCCTCCGTTCCACCACAAGACATGTCGACCTACCCTCCCCTATTCCACCACAAGACATGCCGATCTATCCTCCCCCGCAAGGCAAGGCATGTCGACCTACCCTCCTCCGTTCCACCACAAGACATGTCGACCTACCCTCCCCTATTCCACCACAAGACATGTCGACCTACCCTCCCCCATTCCACCACAAGACATGTCGACCTACCCTCCCCTATTCCACCACAAGGCATGTCGACCTACCCTCCCCCATTCCACCACAAGACATGTCGACCTACCCTCCCCCATTCCACAACAAGACATGTCTACCCACCCTCCACCACAAGACTCATCCACCTACCTTCCACCATGAGCATAACATTCTGGCGAATGTTCCGCTTGACTGCCGACACCTGGCACTCGTAGACCCCGCTGTCCTCTGGCTTGACGTCCCGGATGTGCAGGTTCCATTCCAGCGAGTGGAGCTGGTTGACCACACGGAACCGGTCGTCAGAGATGTACGTTATGGCACCGATGGTGATGGGGTTCGGATCGGAGGCCCGACGCCAAATGACCTGGAACAATCGATATGTTTTTAGTGGTCAAATGATCTGGTACAATCGATATGTTTTACAGTGGTCAAATGACCTGGAACAATCGATATGTTTATAGTGGTCAAATTATCTGGTACAATCGATATGCTTATATTGGTCAAATGATCTGGTACAGTCGATATATTTATAGTGGTCAAATGATCTGAAAGAATCGACATGTTTTATACTACTCAAATGATATGAAACAATCGATCTATATTATTGTGCACAAATTACCTGAAACAAAATCTATTTCTGTTATTGTGGTCAACATTACCCAAAACAATCCAGTTATTTAATAATAGCTCTTATTATGAAGTTGTCTTTGTTTCATTTTGTTTCCAAAGTTCGATAGTGTTACATTTTTTAATTTGTTTAAAGTAGGCCTATCTATTAAATAATAGATCAAATGCTATTCAAGGTTTAGGACACGAATGAAACCTTTGTTTTAATTTCTCTGGGTCTGATAATTGTTATTGTAATTGTATCGGGATTAGTTGTAATAGTTTTATTTAACAAAATGTCAAAATTTACAAAAAATATGCCGTGTTTTGAATGTTTGCTTTATTCACATTTTTAATTTTTCTAGGTAGACTGAATCTAGCGATATGTAATTCATTTTGATAGGGCAATATGGTTAAAATTATTAACTCTAGTGTATTGAGTGTACACTTTGAATATATGAGTATATATATATATATATATATATATATATATATATATATATATATATATATATATATATATATGCATATATACACACACCTGAAATCTTTATCAGTATGTGCATGTTTGAGTACTTGTTTACACGTATGTGTGTGTCAATATTTTTGTACATACATCTTGCGTGTGTGCATGTTTAAATATTTTGTAATAAATTAAAAAGTTTTTCAAGCCAACGTTTTTAGAAAGTCTTTCAAAAACGTAATGTTGAGTCTAGTGGCAAATGTGCGGCAATGTGGTCTAATAAAGTAGTGTGTTTATAGATCCTTGTCTTCTACGTAGCTTGTAAACAAACGTTCTAGTGCACCCACTACCCCTAGCACACCCAAGACACCACAGCCAAACAGACACGCTAGCGTACGATCGTGCACTTTTCCGATGTATAAAATTATGCCGCATCAACATCATCATGAAATAAAAAAAAATTCCATGTTTGTATGATGAATTCAGATGCCATTAAGTTTGCACACTTCTCAGTAGTATAAAAATCATGCCGCATCAACATCATCATGTAATACAAAAAAACGAGCCGACCCGCTATTTAGTTGTTTTATTTTCTACTTTTCAGTAATTCATAATTTGTGAATTCGACAGTACCAATGCTGCCACTGAAAATATTTGCTTAAAACACTATCAGTAGGTCGTTAAGGACGATACTACCCCCACCCTCTTTTCCCCCAACCCCTACCCTACACCCCCCCCCCCCGTGAAAGCAGCCTCCTCTTAGTTACCTCCCATAAGTTTAAAATCGTTTCAAACTAAATTATCTGCCCCTAATAGCCATCACTAAACCCGGCTCGACGAATGTAAACATTTAGCGTGAACCACAGCTCACCAGACCATGTAGGGGTGGGGTGGTAGGGAGCGCGCTTACAGCTTGTTTTCTAACGTCTCCAAGAAGAGAATTATATATATAGATACCATGTTTCTATGACGAATTTAGCCGCCTTTAGTTTCTGCACTTCTCAGTTGTATAAAATCATGCCGCATCAACATCACCATGAAAGAAAAAAAAAATCCATGTTTGTATGACGAATTTATTTAGCCGCCCTTAAATGGACATGCAGGGTAGTCATAACGCGTGGATGCTATAGACCAACCCCAGGGGAGTCGGCACACCAAAATAACCCATGTAGCTCTTAATGCTTGCAATGTCACTTTCCTAATGACTGCTTTGGTTCTATACTAGATGTGGTAATGGAACATTTTTGATTGGATAAAAACTACAGGGTGACTTGTTTACGTGTGCGTGATAAGGTTTTCTAACTTCCTTTTTTTTTCCATTAAAGATTCGTATCTTATAGTAATAAGCTCATCCTAAACTTGCTTCATTCAGTTAAAGAAGATATTGATCATTGTAATTTTAAGTTAACAATGGGTTCTATTTAAGAGCCTGTGACCAAAAAATAACCATGTCTTTCTAATTTTAGGCACGGTATTTTTGTTTAATTAAGTGAACAATACTTGCAGAAGCCATTTATTGCTATGTTGTATAGCAGGGGGGGGGGGTCCATGTTCCCTATACTATTTTAAAACTTTGATTGAAGGGGGTGGTCGGGAGGGGCAATGTTCCATAAGCTATTTCTTAACTATGAATGCAGGGGTTAATGTTTCCTATGCTATTTTTAAACTTTTATTGCAAAATGGGGGGATCCATGTTGTGTATGCTATTTTAAAACTTAGATCGCGGGGTTCAATGTACCAAATCCCACAGCTGAGCATTGGTCGACATCTTAGCTCAAATAGCTGTCATGACGTCTATACTGACATGGTTATCGTTGGATGTCAGATATTAGCAGCCAATTTTATCGATCTCTATATATAGCAATTCACGCTCCTTCTGAGAACTACCGGGGTGGTCTAGCGGTAGAGAGCTGGACTGCTAACCCGTAAGTCTCGAGTTCGAATCCGGGTTCAAGTCAGTAGACTCAGTCCACCCAACTCTGATGGGTACCTAGCTCACGTTAGGGAAAGCAAAGGCGGCTGGGCATAGTGCTGACCACACTATCTCTTCATAAGCCGAGGTCACAGAAACAAGTGAACTCTACTTCACTTTCCCTATAGACCGCCAGGTTTGAAAGGGAACCTTACTGAGAACTACTTAAAAAGTTTAAATAAAATTAAAGCACAAACAAATAAATGAACTAAGCATAGTTTCAGTTCTTGAGTTTTTGGCTAGATAAACCATAAATGTATATGTTTCAAAATTTTAAGCGTATTAAGAAAAGTCTTTTTTTTTTTTTATTAAAAAAAAAGATAGTTTTGTAATTTAACAATAACCGTTATCAAATAACGCTTTGGGGAAAGTCCGGGGAAAAATCCTTAACAATGTTAACATCTGAACCACGTGAACATAATGGCTGAAATATTCTCGAAGATTCTTTTCAAAACCAGCCGTACGCGAATACCTGCCTCTCATTACCACCAGGAAACAGAACTCGTGATGTTTTAAGAGCAAGTTTTCTAAACTAAACTCCAGTTCTCTCCCCTGGTATTCCACCTTCTCGTGTGTAGGTAATCAACTTTCAAACAAACGAAAAAAAAAAAAACCTCGTTAAAAATGTTCCACGTCTTAATCAGACCAACACTCTCTTCTCATTTAACTTTCTCAAACCACAAAATTAAAAAAAAAAAATTTTTAAATTTTTGTTTTTAACGAATTTTTTTATTACTGCTTCTTACCCACCTTGTCACACTTAAAAAAAAAAAAATAAAAAAAAATAAAAATAAAAAAATTGATGTCTTCACACATTCTTAGCACCAAGATCCACAGCGCCACCTTGCAATTAAAACCGAGGGAAGGAGGGCCAAAACTTGTGCGCGAGTGTGAGTTCAGCAGGTCGGCGGTAACATCAAAGGTGATGCCGGGCTCGTTAAGAGCGATGAAAACATCCCGCGGTACCCGGCACTCTGACGGTTTTATTTTTGGGTTGCAGCGCGGTTCTGTGGTTTACCCATCATCCTCGTCTGCTGCGGACTGGGGGCTTGTCTAGATCTGGAATCGATATGCTTAACTGGTTGTAGAGGAGCGCAGAGGAGGTGTAAAACACTCAAAGTGGTGGGGAGGGGGTGGGGGGGGGGGGGATGAAATCGACTTGCTAATACTTAAGGAAAGTCATTGTGTCTGTCCGTATGCGTTTATATAATGCATTTATATATTTAAATAAATATTGTTTAATTTTGGAGTTTTCTCCCCTAGAGAAGTTGCTTTCCCCATTTATTGAGCCTCATCTGCCCGGTGATTCGAACTCAGGACTTTTCGGTTTAAAATCCATGACCTTTTAGTGCATTTAAATGCTTACCATTATAATATTTTTGCTTGTTATATTTAATATTTTTTTGTATTTAATATACGTTGATATTTAAGTTTTAAAAACTGTTATGGTAAAAAAAAAATTCTTTCCAAGTACTTCATTGCTAAAACAATTGCTTTATGTCCTGTAGACTTAAGGTGGTTAATATGCTTAATTAAACGACTCCTCACCAGCACTTCAGTTGTCTCCCCTTAGTAGCTAGTTTCGTCTACTAATAGATTTGTAAACATTCTGAGTGAACACCGACTTAATTGATTGATCTCCCCTTTAGTTGTTTAATATATAGATCTAAAATTAATTTTAGATAATTAATTATATTTTATAAGCATTGAAATATAGTTACATATGCGTTGTCATGTTTCGTGGAAATCTAGAAAGAAAGATTTGTAGTGGGTCTAAAATTGAGTTGCACATTTCACAACAAAACCCACCAGAGATAGAAATTGCAACCTTAGTTTACACCGAGTGGATCATCGCTTTTAAACTGACTTATAAAAGTAAAACCAAACAATCTAAAGAAAACCAATTTGTTTAATTATTTATTATTCTATTGTCAAACTTTTCTGCGGAGTATAAATCAGGTGAAGATTAAAGCAGAAAAAACTCTGTCCCGGTCTCCGATGAACTAAGACAACCGGCAAACAGGTTCACGGTTCAATGGTTCTATCACTTTTTTTTTATCGGGAGGTGAGTGGTAAGGTGAGTGACTGACTCACCCAAATATTGAGTGATTCCCTCACCCACACGGTGAACGATTGCCACTTAAGGTGAGAGATTTCTTCACTCCCAAAGTGAGTGATTGCTTTACCCATAAGGTGAGTGATTGCCTCACATGGTGAGTGATTACCTCACCCACACGGTGAGTAATTACCTCACCCACACAGTGAATGATTACCCCACTCACAAGGTTAGTGATTACCTCACCCGCACAATGAATGATTATCACATAAGGTGAGTGATTACCACACAAGGTCAGTAATTACCTCACATGGTGGGTGATTACCTCACCCACACGGTGAGTGATTACGACACAACTTTTGTGATTACCTCCCCTACAAACCTAGGCTGGAGTCTGCTACAGATCCCCCACAAGGAGCGGGTGTAACCAGGTTTTTGAGCCACGGTTCTGGCGCCTAACGTGGCATATGTCAATTAAAATAATTTTTTTTATCAACTTTCGTCTAAGTATTCCATGACGTATTGCATGCATAACAAAAATACGTGCCAAAGCTGATAAAAAATTATTTAAACATAAATCCGGATTTCTTAGTTTCATTAATTAAAACACCATTTTGTATTTATTAAAAATATATTGAAGTGATGATTGTGTAGTTAATGGTGTATAAAGGATTCTGGTTTATAAATAGTTTAACGTTTTAAAGACCATGAACTCTGAAGGTGAAAAAATATCCAGCCGACCTTGTTATTTGGTGGCCAAATGATGATCTACCATGTTTATCTGTCGTAGTAGGCCTATTTTATTTTATACAACCACATGTTATTGAAAAAATTTTGAAATAATTACTTGTCAGATTTAAAAACTTTTTGTTCTAATTAGCTACCAGCTAGTTATAATTTTAATGTGTAAGGAGATATTCATCCGCAGCAAGCAATCGTCCCGAGGTAAACCCGCTTCTTTAAATGCATAAATATGGCTTTCAAAATCAACATATGATCTTTTTACTTGGAAAAATCTACATCCATTGGGATAAAAATCAGATATGAAGTATTCATTTCAGACTAATTTAAAAGTAACCCTAACCTTAACCCTAACCCTAACCCTAACCCTAACCCTACCCCTACCCCTACCCCTAACCCTAACCCTAACCCTAACCCTAACCATAACCCTAACCCTAAATCTAATTTTTGATGAAGCTTTTGATAAATATACAACTTTAAATTGCTTGTTTTGCTGTGGGTAATGTGCACCACAATTTTGGTTGTGTAGAACAATAAATGAATAGACCACAATCTGGGTTGTGTAGAACAATAAATGAATAGACCACAATCTGGGTTGTGTAGAACAATAAATGAATAAACCACAATTTGGGTTGTAGAGAACAATAAATGAATAGACCACAATTTGGGTTGTGTAGAACAATAAATGGATAGACCACAATTTGGGTTGTAGAGAACAATAAATGAATAGACCACAATTTGGGTTGTGTAGAACAATAAATGGATAGACCACACTTTGGGTTGTATAGAAAAATAAATGAATAGACCATAATTTGGGTTGTATAGAAAAATAAATGGATAGACCACAATTTGGGTTGTGTAGAACAATAAATGAATAGACCACAATTTGGGTTGTGTAGAACAATAAATGAATAGACCACAATTTGGGTTGTATAGAAAAATAAATGAATAGACCACAATTTGGGTTGTGTAGAACAATAAATGAATAGACCACAATTTGGGTTGTATAGAAAAATAAATGAATAGACCACAATTTGGGTTGTGTAGAACAATAAATGAATAGACCACAATTTGGGTTGTGTAGAACAATAAATGAATAGACCACAATCTGGGTTGTGTAGAACAATAAATGAATAGACCACAATTTGGGTTGTGTAGAACAATAAATGAATAGACTACAATTTGGGTTGTGTAGAACAATAAATGAATAGACAACAATTTGGGTTGTGTAGAACAATAAATGAATAGACCACAATTTGGGTTGTGTAGAACAATAAATGAATAGACCACAATTTGGGTTGTGTAGAACAATAAATGAATAGACCACAATTTGGGTTGTGTAGAACAATAAATGAATAGACAACAATTTGGGTTGTGTAGAACAATAAATGAATAGACCACAATTTGGGTTGTGTAGAACAATAAATGAATAGACCACAATTAGGGTTGTGTAGAACAATAAATGAATAGACCATAATTAGGGTTGTAGAGAACAATAAATGAATAGACCACAATTTGGGTTGTGTAGAACAATAAATGAATAGACCACAATTTGGGTTGTGTAGAACAGTAAATGAATAGACCATAATTAGGGTTGTAGAGAACAATAAATGAATAGACCACAATTTGGGTTGTGTAGAACAATAAATGAATAGACCACAATTTGGGTTGTGTAGAACAATAAATGGATAGACCACAATTTGGGTTGTATAAAACAATAAATGAATAGACCACAATTTGGGTTGTGTAGAACAATAAATGAATAGACCATAATTAGGGTTGTGTAGAACAATAAATGAATAGACCATAATTAGGGTTGTAGAGAACAATAAATGAATAGACCACAATTTGGGTTGTGTAGAACAATAAATGAATAGACCACAATTTGGGTTGTGTAGAACAATAAATGAATAGACCATAATTAGGGTTGTAGAGAACAATAAATGAATAGACCACTATTTGGGTTGTGTAGAACAATAAATGAATAGACCACAATTTGGGTTGTGTAGAACAATAAATGGATAGACCACAATTTGGGTTGTATAAAACAATAAATGAATAGACCACAATTTGGGTTGTGTAGAACAATAAATGAATAGACCACAATTTGGGTTGTGTAGAACAATAAATGAATAGACCACAATTTGGGTTGTGTAGAACAATAAATGAATAGACCACAATTTGGGTTGTGTAGAACAATAAATGAATAGACCACAATTTGGGTTGTGTAGAACAATAAATGAATAGACAACAATTTGGGTTGTGTAGAACAATAAATGAATAGACCACAATTTGGGTTGTGTAGAACAATAAATGAATAGACCACAATTAGGGTTGTGTAGAACAATAAATGAATAGACCATAATTAGGGTTGTAGAGAACAATAAATGAATAGACCACAATTTGGGTTGTGTAGAACAATAAATGAATAGACCACAATTTGGGTTGTGTAGAACAGTAAATGAATAGACCATAATTAGGGTTGTAGAGAACAATAAATGAATAGACCACAATTTGGGTTGTGTAGAACAATAAATGAATAGACCACAATTTGGGTTGTGTAGAACAATAAATGGATAGACCACAATTTGGGTTGTATAAAACAATAAATGAATAGACCACAATTTGGGTTGTGTAGAACAATAAATGAATAGACCATAATTAGGGTTGTGTAGAACAATAAATGAATAGACCATAATTAGGGTTGTAGAGAACAATAAATGAATAGACCACAATTTGGGTTGTGTAGAACAATAAATGAATAGACCACAATTTGGGTTGTGTAGAACAATAAATGAATAGACCATAATTAGGGTTGTAGAGAACAATAAATGAATAGACCACAATTTGGGTTGTGTAGAACAATAAATGAATAGACCACAATTTGGGTTGTGTAGAACAATAAATGGATAGACCACAATTTGGGTTGTATAAAACAATAAATGAATAGACCACAATTTGGGTTGTGTAGAACAATAAATGAATAGACCACAATTTGGGTTGTGTAGAACAATAAATGAATAGACCACAATTTGGGTTGTGTAGAACAATAAATGGATAGACCACAATTTGGGTTGTGTAGAACAATAAATGGATAGAACACAATTTGAGTTGTAGAGAACAATAAATGAATAGATTCTCTAAAAATACCAAATCTGTTTTCTCGTTAAGAGGAGGCGGAAATGACGTAACCCTATCGTCTTCATATACAGTAATTACTTGCGTTATTTAATAAACCAGCTCAATCACTGTCTCCACATAATCATCAGCTGTCGGTGGGTCGGTATACGAATACACATCCCACCGGAACCTGCAGAGACGGCACGTAAGCCCGACCCCCCTGCGGCGCCGCCCTCGTCATCCCTGGGATTAATGCGTCTGACCCCTGGTGACCGGCCCAACATTTGGGGGCGCGGGCGTGAACAGGGGGGCGCAATCATTAATTGTAGACCGGTTCCCGTTGCGGTAACTCTACCCCCTACCGTGTATAATTTGACACCCCGGCGAATCCCTCCAACGCCAATATTAAAATCAATGTAATATTCTATTGACAGAAAAGTTGTGAGGCAAATCTTGCTTTATTTTAAATAACCAGAGTTAGCGACATTTTATAGGGCATATATCTAGCTGTATAGACACACTGGCGACAGTCATGACATTATTTCAATGTGTAAATTGAATTTTCACTGCAAGGTAAACTGATAGGGTATACAGGTTATAAATAGTACAATATATCTCACTTGTCTGTCATAGTTTATTTTCGTTTTCACTAAACTTTTCATTAACTAAAGATGTTTCGTTAAAAAAGTACTTTAGTCTAGAATCTAGATATTTAAGTGATGTATTGAGATTTTCAACATTTTGAAAATTCCTGTTAACAGGATTTCCCCCCCCCCCTAAAACTGTTGCAAGACATTCGTCAGTTTCGTGCACATACACTAACCACATAACCACATAATCACATAATCACATAAAAACATAACCACATAACCACATAACCACATAACCACATAACCAAATAACCAAATAGCCACATAACCACATAACCACATAACCACAGAACCACATAACCACATAACCACAGAACCACAGAACCACATAACCACATAACCACATAACCACATAACCACATAACCAATCTACAAAAACAATGTATCACAAGGCTGTCCTGGTTACTTGCCTACTTGGAGATGCATCAGGACGAAAACATTTTTTTATCTCTAGTTTTGTTTAACACAAACGGTGTAGGCGGGCGATCCCCGAGCTTAAAATATGTGTCCCTTCCTGTAAACAGCTGTACAAGTCTAAGCTACCCCCCTCCCCCACCCCGGGGGATCGAACTACGAAGTCAGACCACGTGACAGCAGCTGATTCTCCCTCATGTTCTAGTAACTCATGTATCTGTATCAGTGGCGGAACTAGAAAAAAAGGGCCACCCCGCAAATAAATTTTCTGGACCCCTATATATATATATATATATATATATATATATATATATATATATATATATATATATATATATATATATATATATATATATACACACATAATACAAACATTGGATACTCATTTCTGGCCTGATCTGGTTTTGAAAACAAATTTCTTATTTTTTTCAATTTAAATAAATTCCACATGTCATGTGTGAGTGCATTATTTTGTTTTGAATTTAAAAAATTCAGTTTTAGAACTAGTTTATTCAACATGTTTGCCTACACCCTGCTGTTTAGCCGGTCAAAAGAATATAAAACGTGAAAGCTTTGTATGTGTAATGGTTTATCGTGTTATATTTATTTTAATGTTTTTTTTATTTATATTATTTGTTTTAAACATATTTCCTTTTTATGCTATGTCATTCTTTGGTATATTTTTAAAAAATAATAATTAAGAGAAGTAATTGCTTTTTAATTTGTTTAGTACAAATATATCAAAAGGAGCTTATGAGCACCCCTATTTAACTATTTTAAAAAGGGAAATAAGTCTTGGAAGTGTTTTGAACGTTTATTTATATTATTTGTTTTAACCTTTTTCCTTTTTATGCTATGTCATTCTTTAGTATATTTTTTTAAAATAATAATTAAGAGAAGTAATTGCTTTTTAATTTGTTTAGTACAAATATATCAAAAGGAGCTTATGAGCACCCCTATTTAACTATTTATAAAAGGGAAATAAGTCTTGGAAGTGTTTTGAACATTTGCCTATCTTTCACACTACAGCTAAGGCATATTTTTTTTTTTACGCAACAGCATGCGTTAGCTGCTGTATAACATCACTACTGTAGTAGATCAGAGTTTCTTCCAGGCATCTCTTCGGGGGGGGGGGGCGAAGCCCGAAAAAATTCTACAGCCCCCCCCCCCCCCCCGAACGAAATGAAATTTATATTATTTATATAGAAAATATATACTTTTAACAGTGTCCGCTCCCCCGAAGAAAGTCTACCGCCCCCCCCCCCCGAAAATTTTAAGTGCCCCCCCCCCCCCCCCGGAGAAAAAAGTCTGGAAGAAACACTGTAGTAGATCTGTTTATTATTTACAAAAGCTTATAGTTATATCATCAACTCAAGAATGCAAGAAAATTATTTTTTTCTAACCATAAAAATGTATTATGGTTGGCTATGGGCCCCTAAATGGCGTGGGCACCCCCCCGCATTGCGGGGTCTGGCGGCACTGTAGTTCCGCCCCTGATCTGTATCCTCGTATCTGACCATCACTATTACCTTCCCCCCCCCCCCTCCCCCCCCCGTGTTACGTTTGGGGAAAAATTTCTAGGTGTTGTGAGTTCACACCGTCTCCATTCCCCTCCCCCCCACCCTCCCACATCAAGGCTACAGAGGTCACAGACAATTCGACACACAAACAAATACGTGCTACTCGCTGGCGACTTCAGGCATGTCATACATGACCGAGACATACAAAGTCATACTTGACTGAGACGGACAAAGTCATAGATGACTGAGATGTACAAAGTCATAGATGATTAAGATGTACAGTCATATCTGTCTGGCACGCATAGATGACTAAGATGTACAAAGTCATACATGACTGAGACGAACAAAGTAAAAAATGACTTACACGATCAATGCACATACATGACTGAGAGAAAGTCAAACCTGACTGAGATTTACAAAGCTACACAGATCTAGGACGAACAGAACTAGATCTATGTCTTTACAAACATAACGATAGAAGTGAGTGACAAGAGCACGTACTCAACACGTTTCTGTTGCAGAATGTTGATCTGATGCTCGTTAGTTGCATTACTGATGGGAGATAACTGAGAATAAACGCATTTCTTTGAGCGATTCAACCACAAAATTATGGTGTTGAGGTTCGCTAATAAACAGACTCAAGAAACTCAAGGATTGTCAAAACCCAGTCTAAAGGTTAAATGCGGCGCAACTGTATACTATATGTTAGTTTTAATGTACATGTAAACTTAGCTAAATTCCCAATGTTCTATTGTTAGGAAATAAAGATATTTCACCAACTAGTCCCGCAGAACTGTAACAGTGTAAAACGAAATAATGTAAACATTACTTTTTGTGCTCTTCAGTAATTCAGCATTCCAAGTTTACTAATATTATACATCTGTACTAAACTTGTGGTATCCTCTATCGTAGGCTTCACACTAAAATTATTTAATATTGATCATGTACATAAGGTTAAATATATTATAACACGAATGAACACATACAATAATACAACAACTCATACACTCACAAACATATTATACATACATATATATATATATATATATATATATATATATATATATATATATATATATATATATATATATATATATATAGGTCTATTTAGCCTATACTTGCGGTCTGGAATGGCAAGTAACATAATTACTACCAAATTGGATGGACTATCATGACCAAAGAAAGCCATAAAATCAGCCAATGTTGATACCTCGATAGTGGCCCGTCGTTATTATATCACTGGAATAATGGCATTACACCGCTAGACAGCGGAAGTCCAGTAGCACATCTATAGACTGGTCAGGGGCGGTAATAGAGTTGCCAAGGGCGGTAATAAAAGTCTGATCGCCAAATAAAAATATTGACTAAAAGAACGTAGAATGAGTCTCGGGGAACTGATGGACATCGATATTGAAGTGGGTGGGTGTCTAGAACTGTAGGCGTATGTGGTAATATAATAGTGGAGGCGTATGCGTATGGTGGAAAGGATTACATACATATACGTTTTCATGACGCTTTGGTATACAGGCCAGGACAATGACCCTTCATTACTGACAACTTGATTCCATAATATTGACCATCTGGGTGTAAGTTCTACAGCATTGACCATTTGTATGTAAGTCTACAACATTGACTATCTTAATGGAGTTAATGAGCACGAGGTGTGATCAATGTATACAATGTATACAATGTATACAATATATACAATGTATACAATGTATACAATGTATACAATGTATACAATGTATACAATGTATACAATGTATACAATGTATACAATGTATACAATGTATACAATATATACAATACATACAATGTTTACAATGTATACAATGTATAACAGAGAATAAGGGACTTGAGGAAACAACAACTTAAGTTATTCTACAGGGAATTGTATCAAAACTAAAGAGGTTCCAGCAAGTTCAGACAAATAGATCTTCACAATTCCAGACGTGGCTGTGTTTGGTGCCTAGTTCCTCCTGCAGTTATCCGAGGCTAGAGCGAGGGGCTCAGCCCGTGCTGGACGTTTAGGATGATCTGGCATCGATTGGGGTCGGCTGACAGGTCGTGATCGATGAGTTTATAGCGGCCAATATTGGACGGTCAAGTGGCCAATACTAGACGGTCAAGTGACCAATACTGGAGGGTCAAGTGGCCAATACTGGACGGTCAAGTGGCCAATACTGGAGGGTCAATGGCCAATACTGGACGGTCAAGTGGCCAATACTAGACGGTCAGGTGGCCAATACTGGAGGGTCAATGGCCAATACTGGACGGTCAAGTGGCCAATACTAGACGGTCAGGTGGCCAATACTGGAGGGTCAATGGCCAATATTGGACGGTCAAGTGGCCAATACTAGACAGTCAAGTGGCCAATAGTGGACGGTCAGGCGGCCAATACTAGACGGTCAAGTGGCCAATACTAGAATGTCAAGTGGCCAATACTAGACTGTCAAGTGGCCAATACTAGACTGTCAAGTGGCCAATACTGGACGGTCAAGTGGCCAATACTGGACGGTCAAGTGGCCAATAGTGGACGGTCAGGTGGCCAATACTAGACGGTCAAGTGGCCAATACTAGACTGTATAGTGGCCAATACTAGACGGTCAAGTGGCCAATACTGGACGGTCAAGTGGCCAAAACTAGATGGTCAAGTGGCCAATACTAAACTGTCAAGTGACAATATTGGATGGTCTGGTGGCCAATACTAGACTATCAAGTGGCTAATACTAGACTGTCAATGGCCAATACTAGATGGTCAAGTGGCCAATACTAAGCTGTCAAGTGACAATATTGGATGGTCTGGTGGCCAATACTAGACGGTCAAGTGGCCAATATTGAACGAAGGTAGCCAAATATGAACGGTCTAGTGGCCAATAATGGACGTTCAGGCGGCCAAAATTTCGCCTCGCCATGAATTACAATATTGGAGACTCAATATTGTAATTAGAATTACAGATTTCAAATTCGATAATTTCTTAGCGTATCCTATCTTATAAATTGTAATCATTCGTTTACTTTTTTAATAATCACTAGACCGAAGTATGAGTTCTGATCTCGGTTCAGTCTAGAGACTGCAGGACGTCTTTGTGTAGACACTGGGATACGAGGAAAAAAAATCGTATCTGATGGTGAAGAAAGCAATTCTCCTTTTGTTTAACTTATAGGCCTACAAACTGGAATAATTTTCTACACACTTTTTAAAGAATGTACATTTAGAATAATTTTAAGCTCAATAAAAACTAACACATTTTGTAAGCTTCTGCTTCTTCATTTTTAATTGTAATGTTGGATACGATTTCCTTCACCACAATTAAGTATTACGTGTCAACTTGTTATACGCAATGTAAGCTCTTTACCCCTTCCGTCTGCTTTACTTTATGGATTTGCTTCCGTGGCCTTTGTCCAAAAAAAGGAGTTGTCTCTCATAGATGGGTTGCTGTCTCCATCCGCCGGGAGTTCGAGCTCGGGACTCGAACCATGAGCTTTATCGACCCGACCACGGCGACCCCTATTATATTAGCAATTAGTAAAAGTAAGTGAGTAAAGTTCCTTTTCGAACCTGGCGGTTCACGGGGCAAGTGAAGTAGAGTTCATCTGTTTCTGTGACCGCGGCATAAGAAAGGATAGTGTTATAAGCAATTAGTGCAATAAACAAATTAATCATAACATTATCTCACATGTTCACTTTTACAAATGTAGACAATCGCCTTCCCTGCTCCCGGGGTAAGCTTAATCGCTCTGAAAATGTCTGCCCTCATCACCCCCAAGGCTTTACCCTGTGCAGGCTGTATATTCCTGATTCCCCCACACCCCCATGATCCCTGGCCGAGACAGACGCCTCTGCCACCATCACGTAAACATGAGCAGATCACCGTAATGGCGACGTTAAGCCCCTAGGTTCCAAGGATCAAAACCCAACTTAGGATCTTAATTGCGGATTTAGATGACCCCGAACCATGGGTTGTTTTAAATCGCCATTTTGTTTGGCCATTTCAAGCTCCATGCACATGTGTGTTTAAGCTATTCTCAGCCGTTCAAACGTGTAAAACTGCAACCCGTATGTTGATTTGATGTGTCCATCCATGCATTAAAAAAACCCGGAGTTACGTCGGAATAAATTAGAACATGAATGAACATAATTAAATATGCAGATGAACTGGAAGACGGGCTGATTAGATACATTTGTAAAATTAACATACAATTTTCAGTGCGTGACGAGTCAACGTTGAGTTATCATTGATGAAAATATAAGGCTTTTGCGGAATGTGTGTTGGTGGGGACAAATGATTACGTTAATTATCGAGGACTTCAAAATTGTTAATTACTCTCCGTTAGGTGTGTGAGTGATTAGGCCTGAAATATGATGATGACCCGTGGGTTATAATTGTAGCGATAAAAGAATTTTCGTCTTTAATGTCTTAACAGACTTACATGATCAGATGAGGTAGTTGTCTGGTGTTTCAATATTAACGTAAGAACTATTTAGTTTTAGGTGATCGAATGAGGTAGGTGTCTGGTGTTTTAATATTAATGTAAGAACTATATAGTTTAGGTGATCGGATGATAGAGGTGTATGGTGTTTCAATAATAAAGTAGATACTATATGGAAGGAACTGTACTAGCTATAGCAAATACATGCTATATTTTAAAATTGTTGTAATATACACGAAATATTTATAGTTTTGATTATATACATGGGTCATTAAAAGCACGTGTATACATCTACGACAAATATACCTGTGACCTCACTACTTTTATATTTATTATACCTGAGACTTCAATACCTGCAATGCTTTACCTGTGACATTACTTGATGTATTACATAGGACAGAACCAACTTATATACGTTCAATATCAGTAACTATAAAGTTATGTGTGCGACCATGCACATCAGTAACGATATATAGAAGACGCATTTCTATTGCCTGGTTCAGAAATGTAATCATTGCAAACATATTAATTGGGTAGACATACATTTTAAAGAAATTCATTACGCAGCCACATATTGTAAATATCTGCACATTTCTGATTGAGACAGAACTACAATTCAAACACTAAAAAGTTAATTTCAGGCCAATCAAGTTGACAAAAATAAATTACATCTATCCACCGTGGCAGACGACAGCAGCTGTAAGATTCTAATGTATGACGTATTCTCGCTCTACATCTATCTAAAAGGAGAACAGGACATTACCCCCCCCCCCCCCTCCATAGTCAATTACCCCCAGACATTACCCCCCACTCCAGAAATTACCCCTAGTCAATTACCTCCTCCCCCCGTCTATTATCCCCCACTCGCCGCTCAGGTGGGGATTGGGTTAGGATTAGGATTAGTGTTAGATTCAGGATTAGGGTTAGATGTAGGTTTAGAGTTGGCGTTAATATTGTCTTGCGGTTAGGGTTCTTCTGAATGGGGTGGGGTAATTGACAGGGGAAGGGGGATAATTAACTGTAATGACTCGGGGAGAGGGGTAATGTCGGGGTGGGGTAATATCTGGGGGGTTACGGTAATATCCTAGACCCACCTAAAACTCTGTCCCTCTTATTTTGCCGCCTCGTTTAGGCTGTTTTATAAATAATGCAACCATTTCCAAAGTGAGCAATATTCTTTTTTTTTACATCAACTACATTCTCATTCAAGATGTTCACAAAATAAAAACACCATATTTATTTCAATTGCACCGTACGCAACAGAGTACCAGAACACCCTCGAGACTTCCCCGAGAAACCGACCGGCGAACAACCTCCTCCCTAGACGAATCAATGTTCAAAGTTCCATCGTCTTGAAGCTATAGTTACAGTCTAGACTGTAGCGTATGGCGGATACAAAAACTAAAAAAAAATAGCATTGTGAAATATAGCAATAGGACGAGATAAGAGAAACGTAACCATACGGATAGTCTCAAGGGAGGCAATGGTAAGAGATTATCATAGGGGATCCAAGGGAGAGAAACAATGCTGGCAGAGTCTTTAATTCCGAGAAACAAAGACGAATGTAATTGTCGGAGGTTATAGGATTAAGTTTGTACTTTAAGTTTGTGGTTAGAGAGGATGGAATAGTTTGATGGAATCGGAATCTGATTAACCGATTTTGTGAGGTATTTATTAATATCTATCTACTACATTTTGCATTGTAAACACTATATTTTTGTGTAATTTTTGAATTATTTAATTTTCGACTGTTCGTTAATTAAACAATACGTTCTAGGTTGATAAACTTGATTTAAAAAACACAATTTTACGAAAAAGTGGTTATCAAGGCAACATCTGCGTTCAACGACTGTCACAATTCTAAACTAAAGGAAAGAGCAGGACAATCGAACGAAAAAAACGAGCTCACAACGTGGCAATGTTTCTCGCACACGAGAACAGAAATATCAGAATAACAGAGCCTTCAAAAATGATATGCATGTTAAATCTGACAAAACAAAACTCATTAACAACTTGAATTTTGAAGGCATTTGTCTTCGCTGTAAGGATATAATTCAATGGAAAATAAAGTACAAAAAATACAAACCATTATCCCAGCCTGCTACATGTGTCAGATGTCACAAGAAAACTGTGAAGAGAGCTTATTACACAGTGTGTCAGCCTTGTGCAACCCAAGTTAAAGTTTGTGCTAAATGTAATACCAAACAAGATAGTATAATACAGGTGGGGCAGGGTGAGGAAGAAAAGAAAGCCCAAGAAGAGCAATTAAAATTTGAAGTTCAGCACTTAAAGGAAAGGCAGAGAAGAACTTTATATCGACATATTGAGAAGGGAGAGAATCCTGAAGATGTTCTTGGGGCAACTGCTTTCAAAGATGATTTGGATGATGACGAAGAAGAAGATGATGAAGATTGTAGTGATGAAGATTTTTAGCTATTATTTACAATAAAACTACATGGTCATTAAAAATGCTTGACGGTAAAAAAAAAAAAAAAAAAAAAAAAAAAAATTAAAAAAAACCCACATTTTACGAAAAAGTGGTTACCAAGGCAACATCTGAGTTCAACGACTGCATGAAAAGAAGTCTTTATAATAGTTATTGTTATGTACACGGCTATCGGTGTCGCCAAGATAAGAAAGAATCTTGATAAGTTCTAAACCATTTTTTAATGATCTTCAGTGCAATCTAATTTTACAAGTGTAAATAAAGATTTTAATACAACGATATTCTTCCTATTTTTATCATAACTTTTAATATAAATATTTAAAAAAAAAAACTAGTGTAACAGCCATTAACAGGCAACTATATAGTTTTTTTCTATTTAAGTAAGAAAGAATGGTGTTGTTACAAGGTTGTTACAAATATTTCTATAGGTCGGGGGTCGGCAACCTGCGGCTCGCGAGCCGCATGCTGCTCTTTTGATATCAAGATGCGGCTCTCCAGCTCCTTGCACAAATACTAATAATCTTAATAAAAAAGTAAAATATTTGAAATAAAAAAATGTTAGTGGCTCTTTAAAACCAGGGAAATTTTGAAAATTGTAACTTTAGGCTCTTCCGCTTCAAAAGGTTGCCGACCCCTGCTATAGGTAGCTATGTCGTATATAAGTTATGTACCCTTGTTATATGACATGACAGGTCGTTTGAAAAAGTCGATGAGAGGGGGGGGGGTAATTTTTTCTTTTTTTTTTAAATTCTGTAACGAAGGGGTCGCGTGGGCATCACTATCCTATCGATGTATATTTTGTCTGATTCTATCCACGTACCAATAGCGAACTCAGTAACGCAACGAAAGTGCCAAACTCGAGGCTTTCATTGTGGTAAAGAAGTGCTCTACCTTTTGACCACTAGAGCCCTAAACTATATTTCAAAATAATGGGGGAAATCAAAATAATGGAAAAAAAAGTCTTTATTTCTAATCCTAGCCATTTACATTGGTCTGCTTAAGAAAAATATAAACCGCATTCTTAAAAAAAAAAAAAAAAATAAAATATGTATCCATTGACAAATGAGGAAACGTATTTTGAGAGGTTAAACACAAATGCCTAAAATTCATCACTTTGAGCGCTACATTAATGTCGAATTTCTTGCGACGCATTTGGAACCGTTATTTTTTTCTTCGCGCCGTCGCCTGATTTTATGCGAAAACCGAGTTGTTTAGTGGCTGCACGAAATTTGAAAAACATTACGGGGAGAGAATCCGTTATGGCCGAGTAAATGGCGTCCCTTATATTTATCTGCCGATTCCCAGCCCCGCTTGTTTGTACGTGGCAATTTATCTCCAATGTGCGCGCAGAGATCAATGTATACATTCTCAATTTTGAATGGCAAAAAATAGAGAAGGGGGGGGGGGTCGGGGCAAAAAGAAGCAATCTTGGAAAAAACTGAAGCGGAGAGAAAAAAATTATAGGGAACCCTCTATTTATATATAGGTTTAAAAAACGCATTGGATAACATTTATTTTCGTTAAAAAACGTTTTTTTCCCCACTTCGATGTGTGTCTATAAATAGTTTCATTTAAAAAAATCTCATTGTATTAGAAAAAGTATATTATACATATGCATACAATATATAAAGTGCAGATATTTGTATTGCATTGATATATATATATATATATATATATATATATATATATATATATATATATATATATATATATATATATATATATATCTATATATATATAAAGCAATGTATGTGTGTGTGTGTGTGTGTGTTTGTCCTTTATGCATTACTACACCTCTCATCACATCGCCGTGAAACTTTGGGAAGTTGTTGTGAATATTCCTGGGGAGGTTTCTGCGAAAAAAAAAAATTCAAATTCGCAAGGGCGGCGCCACGGGAGGGTGCGACATTTCTCTATATACGGTATATAAAAATAATAAAAAGGAACTGCAGTGACACCATTCTCACGATCGCCATGAAACTTTGGTAAGATGTTGAGAATACTCCTGTGGAGGTTTTTGCGCAAAAAACATTTTCAAATTCGTAGGGGTGGCGCCCCGGTAGGGCGCGATTTTTTTTCTCTATATACAGTATATAAAAATAAAAGTCGATTTTGTTTTGGCATCGTTCATCCGATAGCCATGAGACTTTGGGGAGTTCATTATACCACTCTAGGAAAGGGTTCTGTAAAAAAAAAAATTAATTTCGCAAGGGCGGCGCCACGGGAGGGTCCGATTTTTCTCTATTTACGGTATATAAAAATAATAAAAGTTAAGTGCAGTGACACCGTTTATCCGATAGGCATGAAACTTTGGGGAGTTCATTATAAAACTCTAGGGAAGGGTTCTGTAAAAAAATCATATTTGATTTCGCAAGGGCGGCGCCACGGGAAGGTGCGATTTTTCTTTATATACGGTTTATAAAAATAAGTCGATTTTGGTATGACACCGTTATCCGATAGCCATGAAACTTTGGGGGAGTTGATTAGAACAATTCAGGGAAGGGTTACGTAAAAAAACAACTTTTTTTTAAATTTCGCAAGGGCGGCGCCACGGGCGGCTGCGATTTTTCTTTATATACGGTTTATAAAATTTCGGTTTCACACCGTTCATCCGTGTGCCATGAAACTTTGGGGAGATGATTAGATCACTCAATGGTAGGGTTCTGCAAAAAATATTGTTTAATATTGCAAGGGCGGCGCCCCCCGGGGGGAGCGATTTTTTTTCTCTATACACGGTATATAAAAAATAAAACTCGGATGCGGTTCATCCGAGTGCCATGAAACTTTAGGGAGTAGATGAGAATACCCCCGAGAATATTTCTGCGAAAAAGAAAACTAAGTTTCTTACGGGCGGCACCATATAGGGTACAACTTTCGTCAATACATGGTTTGGCGCCCAGAGTTTTAGAGCAACTAAGTTGGCACTTGGCATCCGTTAATAGAGCGTCCTGCATAGCGAGTAAGGGGTACTACTATATTCAGCGGTAAAACTACAACAGTCTTCTAAAAATAACTTTGTAACGCGAGGAAATCCTTCTGTACAGTTTCATCACCTTGCCAAAGATGAAAAAATAACTTTTTGAATATTAGGAGCCTACTGTAGAGTTTCGTCCCTTTGCGAATGATGCAATAAGCATCTACTATTAGACAAGCCAGTCAGAAATTGAGTTCGAGCATCTAATAATAGACCATTAGTAACGCTATATATAGCTTATTGCATCAGTCACACTGGTGTTTAAAACACGTCAAATACTTTTTTTACGTGTTAAAGAAAAAAATCCTGTTCATTTGTGTCACTTTAGCGAATGACGAAATCTGCATCATTATTACTTTTAAGGAGCCAGGGGTCGTACGCCGCGCCTATGCGGTAGTGTAATGGGGGGGGGGGGGTGGGCTGAGAACGCCCCTTTGCGTCTCTGACACATGGGCGGTCACCAAAGTGTGTTCTAACATTATTTCGGTGAGTGGTTAATGTACACTCAATGTTTACATGCGGTAGTGTAGGTAAACCCGTGTCCCGATATTTATGATCTAAGCGCAGGCATTGTTTACATTTAAATAACTCACTTTTAGAAAAGACGGTCACGCGTCTAAGAACACATGATTGGTAACGCGTTGGTGAAATCCTTCTAATACATTTCGTTAAACTTACTTCTATCCCCGCGGCAACGCGCGGGGGACGGGTACGCTAGTATATATATATATATATATATATATATATATATATATATATATATATATATATATATATATATATATATATATATATATATATATATATATATATATATATATATATATATATATAAGTGCTATTTAAAAATAAAGCTTTCATTTAAATTTTTTCACATAAAGTTAGTGTTAACAGTTTCTGATATCAGATGATCAATACATATTATGAATATATATATATATATATATATATATATATATATATATATATATATATATATATATATATATATATATATATATATATATATATATATATATATGCTTAAAATGCTGTAGAACCACCAGGACTCCTGAACTTGCCAATCAATACCATGACAACAACTTGGTTCAGAGCCTCATCTTCCATTGTACGGCTCTGTACGCTGACAAAATCCTGTACAAAATCGAACAGCATGCATGACATGACCTCTGTAACAATTATCTCAACAGCTGCTCTTAGCTCGCCGTAACAACATATAGTTACCAGAGGACACCCTGCTGGTTATTACAGGAATTGTTACAACCAATTCAATACACCGGCAACTAGACCGTTGAGAAACAGGTTTGGAAGGTTGTATTGAGCTGTTAGGTTGACGCGAAAAGACAGTTTGATTGGGAACTTGATAGGTTTATTGAACTTTGAAAAAGAAACAGCTGATATTATATAAGTACTACCGCAGACATTGTTTTAATATTGTAGAATGAAAAAAGCTTCAGTTTAACTCGCTAAATTTACGTTCAAATTGTGGAGTATATTGACGCAACTACACGTGTCTTAGTCCCTTTTAGTTGATTACTCCAAGGTGGGTCAAACTATGGCTACTGGTCTGGATACCTGACATCAAAGTGTGACAGTAATGACAGGTGTGACACTAATGTCTGTCACCTGACAGGTGTAACAGTAATGTTTGACACCTGACAGGTATAACAGTAATGTCTGACATCAAGGTGTGACAGTAATGTCTGACATCAAGGTGTGACAGTAATGTCTGACATCTGACATCAAAATGTGACAGTAATGTCTGACATCAAGGTGTGACAGTAATGTCTGACATCTGACATCAAAATGTGACAGTAATGTCTGACATCAAGGTGTGACAGTAATGTCTGACATCTGACAGGTGTGACAGTAATGTCTGACATCAAGGTGTGACAGTAATGTCTGACATCTGACATCAAAATGTGACAGTAATGTCTGACATCAAGGTGTGACAGTAATGTCTGACATCTGACATCAAAATGTGACAGTAATGTCTGACATCAAGGTGTGACAGTAATGTCTGACATCTGACCAGAGTTTCTTCCAGGCATCTCTTCGGGGGGGGGGGGGGGCGAAGCCCCTCCGAAAAATTTTTACCGCCCCCCCGAACGAAATGAAATTTATATAATTTATATAGAAAATATATACTTTTAACAGTGTCCGCCCCCCCGAAGAAAGTTTACCGCCCCCCCGAAGATTTCAAGTGCCCCCCCCCCGGAGAAAAAGGTCTGGAAGAAACACTGCATCTGACATCAAGGTGTGACAGTAATGTCTGTCACCTGACAGGTGTAACAGTAATGTCTGACAACTGACAGGTATGGCAGTAACATCTCAGACCTGATAGGAATGAAACTAGCCCTAATGTCAAGGACGTGTAATTTCTTCTTTAAACCTTGCACATTTTTCAAATAATAACCATTAACCTTTGAAATTTTACACTCAAATTTTATGATTTCTCCCTAATTCTTACATTTTCTACAGGAATTTTAAAATTCTAAATATCTAGAGCAGTTAAACATTCCACCAATAATCTATACGATCTCTTTCACAATTTCTTATAAATGTACAACAGCTATTTCAAATGTGTACCGCAAAATATTGCCCCCACCCCCTAAAACACGATTTTTTCTTTTTCAAATGTCTATCCCCTAAATCATCCAGATTTTTTGGTTTCAAATCTCCAAGAGATGAAACCAGGAGGAAGCGATCAAGTTCCGGCATCACGGCTCGTCACCTGCCCGCTACGGTTCGGTGCACCACGGGTCACGAGCATCAAAACAAACAGGCACTCCGCGTCATAGAGTGACGTCACGCTCGGACTGTACTCATTAAGGAGCGAGTCGTATTGTCTTTAAAAACAATCTTTATTTTTACAGTCAGGTCTAAAAAAAATCTAGCTCGTTAATTTTTTTTTAATGAAATGTAATTGAATCAAAGCGGAAATAGAACAAGGCGTTAAAATACGTTCTACTGGTATTTTACGAATAGGTGGATTCAGTAGATTCGTAGTCCAGCTAGATCTTGGTAAAACAGAACTTCCATTGCGAAATGTATTGGCATTTGGCAATATAATTTTGTTTCAGCGTTTCATTACAGTTTTTTATTATTATCTTTTATTTTTTCGTAAGTGCGTTGGCGCGTTGTTTCATTTAATTATCGAGATCAAAATAATTTACTTTAAGTTGTGTAATTTACTACAGGACGTAAATAAGTGTGCTGCTGTGTGCGTGTACGCTAGTTCGTGAGATCTATAGCGCGTGTCTGCGTGTTTTAATGTTCTCGTACCTGAATACGGTCGTGTATGTTCGTATGTGTGTTATGCGTGTAGGTGTCCGCGTGTTTTAGGTATAGCGTATGTACTCACAGTGCATGTTCTCCAATGCGTACTTAGTGTGTGCGTTTGTTCCTCTGTGTGTATTCACAATATTTGTCCCGATGTGTATTCACAATATTTGTCCCCCCTGTGTATTCACAATATTTGTCCCCCCTGTGTATTCACAATATTTGTCCCCCCTGTGTATTCACAATATTTGTCCCCCTGTGTACTCACAATATTTGTCCCCCTGTGTACTCACAATATTTGTCCCCCTGTGTGTACTCACAATATTTGTCCCCCTGTGTACTCACAATATTTGTCCCCCTGTGTGTACTCACAATATTTGTCCCCCTGTGTGTACTCACAATATTTGTCTCCCTGTGTACTCACAATATTTGTCCCCCAGTGTACTCACATTATTTGTCCCCCTGTGTGTACTCACAATATTTGTCCCCCTGTGTGTACTCACAATATTTCTCCACATATAAGTACTTACAATGTTTGTCCCCCTGTGTCTCCTCACAATGTTTGTCCCTTGAGTGTACTCACTATTCCCCCCCCCTCGTGTACTCACCGTTCGTGTCCCCTTGTGCTCAATGGCACACTTGAGCACAGCCTCCTCCCCTTTGTAAAACGTCACGTTGTTGGGCGTGTTGAGAAAAGTGGGTTGCAGTGGGTGTCTGATGTAGTGATCGTGATCCTGGGTTAGGTCACCTGCAACACACAAACACATCATGACCTCATGTGTCAAATAAATAGAATGGGTGTCTGATGTGCTGATAGGGTCACAGTTAGGTCACCTGCAACACACAAACACATCATGACCTCATGTGTCAAATAAACAGAATGGGTGTCTGATGTGCTGATAGGGTCACAGTTAGGTCACCTGCAACACACAAACACATCATGACCTCGTGTGTCAAATAAATAGAATGGGTGTCTGATGTGCTGATAGGGTCACAGTTAGGTCACCTGCAACACACAAACACATCATGACCTCATGAGTCAAATAAATAGAATGGGTGTCTGATGTGCTGATAGGGTCACAGTTAGGTCACCTGCAACACACAAACACATCATGACCTCATGAGTCAAATAAATAGAATGGGTGTCTGATGTGCTGATAGGGTCACAGTTAGGTCACCTGTAACACACAAACACATCATGACCTCATGTGTCAAATAAATAGAATGGGTGTCTGATGTGCTGATAGGGTCACAGTTAGGTC
The DNA here is from genome assembly GCF_028476545.2 of Physella acuta. Classification (NCBI taxonomy): domain Eukaryota; kingdom Metazoa; phylum Mollusca; class Gastropoda; family Physidae; genus Physella; species Physella acuta. The sequence continues at coordinate 81,891 of NW_026732472.1, read as the reverse complement.
ACCTGTAACACACAAACACATCATGACCTCATGAGTCAAATAAATAGAATGGGTGTCTGATGTGCTGATAGGGTCACAGTTAGGTCACCTGCAACACACAAACACATCATGACCTCATGTGTCAAATAAATAGAATGGTTGTCTGATGTGCTGATAGGGTCACAGTTAGGTCACCTGCAACACACAAACACATCATGACCTCATGTGTCAAATAAATAGAATGGGTGTCTGATGTGCTGATAGGGTCACAGTTAGGTCACCTGCAACACACAAACACATCATGACCTCATGTGTCAAATAAATAGAATGGGTGTCTGATGTGCTGATAGGGTCACAGTTAGGTCACCTGCAACACACAAACACATCATGACCTCATGTGGCAAATAAACAGAATGGGTGTCTGATGTGCTGATAGGGTCACAGTTAGGTCACCTGCAACACACAAACACATCATGACCTCATGTGGCAAATAAACAGAATGGGTGTCTGATGTGCTGATAGGGTCACAGTTAGATCAAATGCAACACACAAACACATCATTACCTCATGTCACAAATAAAATATGGGTTTCCGATGTGCTGATAGTGAACACAGTTAGGTCACATGCAAATGACTTCATGTCCCAGCTATATTTAGATTCCTAAAGTAAGAAGCCCCAAAGAATTCATCACCTTACGGTATTCGTTATGAGATGTTAATGAAACAAATTGTATCCGACATTTTACATTCTCATTTATTATGCCTGTGAATGCTCGTTGTTAAGCATAAAAATTAAAATGTAATATTGAATGAATGATGGCGAAGCTATGCTTGGTGAAATGTAAATATACTGTGACTTTAACACTGGGGGTGTATTAGTTAAACCGGTGTCTGATAACTTCACAATAATGGAATCTTCTTAAAAGGGGGTGTTAGGTTACTGATAGTTAAATAACTACACATATGTCTTGCTAATGTCAATGATAACCCTATCCCTAACCCAAACTCCAACCCTAGCCCTACCATACACCTAACTCTAATTTCTAACCATAATATTAGACATGAGTATACAATACTACTAACAACTTAACAAAACTTATTTTCGGAGGTCTATTATACAAAATCGGTTCAACAAATTATTCAAAGAATTTAAATAACGTATGCCCTTGTATGTTCTTGACCTGTAGAAACTCAATTGCATTGTAGCAACGAGGTGGTGAGCGAACCCCCTAGAGACTAGAGATATGGATGGATCACAAGAGAACAAGCATGCAAGGAGAGGCGGTCAGCCCGACTTGACAAGACACAAGAAAACAGAGATCGGTTAGGAAAAGTTCCAGTGAAGATTTGTAAACAAGGTCTGCAAATGGACGTTAGTGAGGCGGGGAATTATTGGAACTGTTGACAAAAGGTGGCTAGACTTTAGAAGCCTGTAAAGATCTTTTCAGCTGTCTGTAATGATCTTGTCAGTACACATCTCAGCTGCGGGAGAAAAGATCTTATCAAATATAACAGCTGTCTGCAAAGATCTTCTCAGCTGTATGAAAAGATCTTATCTGATGGTTGTAAAGATCCTATGAACTGTCTGCAAATATCTGTTAAGTTGTCTATAAAGATCATATCAGCTGTTGCAGTGGTCTTACTAACTTCTTCGTTCTTAAGAGTAAAGTTAGAAGAGATCCCCTCTAACACAATTAAGTTACATGTCAACTTGTTATGCACCATAAAAGCCGTTGACTCCGTTTTCAGCCTGCTTTTCTTTTTGTATATGCTTGCTTCCATAGCCTTTGTCCCACCAAGAACAAACTACAATGCAGAGTTTCTATCCCAGCTGTCGATCCACATCTGCACGGGATTTTTTTTTCAACTGTCTACAAATATCTTATCAGCCGTGTATAAAGATCTTATTAAGTGCCTCAAATATCTTATTATCTGTTTCCTAAGATGGTAAATATCCCATGTGTCGTAGCAAGAGCCATATAAACAAATGCAATACTTGCATGCGCATCCTTGGAAGATATGTTTACAAATTATACATTCGAATTTGTAGGAGCCCTTAATATTTACATTCGAATACATATCCACATCTGTTTTAAATACATCTCCTTTTCAGACTCAAACAAAACGCAAAAACCAAACTCCATGTTTCAGCATATCATGCCGATTATCATACAAAAACAACAGCCTTCGTGCATTGTTTTTATTGCTCGACAGAAAAGGTAACGTGTTTTTTTTTCTTCACGCGCAGTGTGATGAAAAATTTGCATAGAGCGCCGTCACCTGTCAGATGGACGAGAGACGAGGCTATTGGAGAACAGAAATCGTTAGAGCACACGACGCGGACGTGCAAGGGGAGTCCATCACATTGCTGGCTTTTGTTTTCTCGAGAAAAGAGACATGACAGATTGGAGTTAAGAAGGCAAGAAAACCGGAAAAGAAAACCGGTAAAAAATAACCGGCTTAGTGTAGTAATCGAATGGGATTTTCATGAACTATTTTTTTTTGCTTTGGTTTTTTTGTATTTGTATATATTTAAAAAAAAAATTAAAAAATCATATATATGAGTAGTCGATATCTATTGAGTGAGTTTATTCATAGATTCGATCTCTAGATATGACATTTAGTGAGTTTATTCATACAATATATAAAAGTAGTGATCTTTTAAGAAATTATTGCATACAAGTTTTGTTGAAATATTTAAACATCATTGAATCCCCATGTAGATATAGGCCTACATGATGAAATTGTGGAAAAAAAATCTTGAGTAAGTTTTTCGGCAATCTTATTAAAGCTTTATTAATTTGTTTCCGACCATCACCAAAATATTATTGGCTAGCAACTAATGGTAAAATCAAGCGCCTACAAGCCTGTATCAACAAAATGCAGAATATAAATACAGTTCTTTTTGTAAAGGGTAAAACAAAATTTCAGTTCAAAGTTTAAAAACAACTCTTTTTATATTGGCTTTCTTTTCATTTTTAAAACATTGGTTTATGTTTCTTTTTCCCGTCTGTGTGTCTCAGAATCCTACAATTTGGTTCAACCAGGGTGATGTATGATAGTGTAAAACTAAACCAATTTAAAAGAATAATATTTTACCATTTGCTCTAGAGGAAAAACCAGATTTATTTTAAAATAAGATAAAAAGCAACACCGAGTTCGGTAAATGGAAAATCCAATTCTCTTGCGTGAAACTCACCAAAGTACTTTAGTGCGGTCTCAATACAATAAAAAAAAAACAATACAAAAAAACAACTAATATGGCTACCGGTCAACTGAGGAAGCTTTTAGATTGTGCAAATGAAAGGCAATATTTATTTGTTTTTTAGAATTGCTGACAAAATATAAATCGTGCAGACGACATCACTGAAATACAGCCCCCTTTACAAGACACCAACTTGTCAAACTCTCTCACAAATACAGCCTCACCCCCCCCCCCCACTCCGCATTTAGACGTAACGCAATTACACTCACAACAACCATTAACATGTTCTTAAGGGAGATGGACGAGTTTTTTTCTCACGTTTTTTTCCTCAGTCGCTACATTCATTACCCAGAGACCTACCCAAAGCACTGGGCCACCGTAACCTAGACCGTACACCCCTCCCCCCCACCCACACACACACAACTTTTCACATTAGTACTAACAAACCCTCCACTTTATTTTATTTTTTTAAATTTGGGATTTACGATTTCATTTTTTACAGGTAAAACAATATATTTTTTAACATGCTATTACATGAAAACATAGAAATCTTACATTGCCAGTAGGCCTACATATATGTACGATCGCCTTAATATTAAACCCACTTAAATTTGATGACAAGTTTTCAACAAGAATTATACACACTGACACATAACACTTGCCATTTTATAAATATTTCTGATCATAACTGAGCTGCGAAACTTATGAAAAAATAAAGTATAGAATCGTTCTTAGACCTAGAGATTCATTGGGCAGATGAAGTAGATTTTATATGTTTCTTGACAAAGGCATATGAGGTGATAGTATGGTCTTTACTTTCCCTAACGTGAGTTAGATACCCATCAGAGCTGCTTAACCCGAATCCGATTCGAACTCGAGACTTTCATGTTAGCAGTCTAGCGCTCTACCGCTAGGCCACGCCTTCCCACAAAACGTATGTGATACTCTAAAATAAAAAAAAAAGTAATAAAAATAAACTTATTATCTCCCATGATGAGCAGACTGTAACACACAACTCAGCCACGCCCACAATCCGCTGGCTACCAACACAATAAATCTTGGGCTAAAAAAAAGTCCGTCCCCCCCCCCCCCCCCGCCCCCCCCCCCCCCCCCCCCCCCACCAAATGTGGTCAGTGTGATCGTATCTCTGAGACAAAAAGTCGAAGACGAAATTGGAATCGGGTTCCAGACTCAGGGAGTCGTCTGGAGTTTTTTGCCAATCCCCAGGACGACGATTTCGGGGGGTAACATCGTCTGCGTCACGCCACCAAAATGAACAGGATTGTCGCGCTTTACAAAAAAAAAAATTGAAAAAAAAATAATAATAAAAGATCTTGTTTATGTACAAAATCATAAAAAGTTAACCCATACGAAATTATATTCGTTTTTTTTCAATTATTTCAATCTTCTAACCGAATGCTTCTTTCTAAATAAGTAATAACAAATCGTTTAATAAACTTTTACTTAGTAGCGTAAAAAATGGTAGGACCGGGAGTAATAGAGAAATAATTTGTAGAGAACTACCAACTTAACAAAATAGTCCTAAACGGAATGTTACAATGCAAATTACTTCTACTGTATGTAAATTAAAGCTCAAAGCGCAGAACAATTGAGAGCAGTGTTGAATTTAAAAAGGTGACATGTAAGAGATTGTTTATTTATTTAGACATTTCTAATGGAGGTACAAAAGGAAAAGGCTTTATAAGTTTCGTAAAAAGAAAGATGGATTTATTCGTGTGAAGCTGTGTGTAGGTATGTGGTGTATGTGTGTATGAGTGTGTATGAGTGAGTGTAGATATATTTGTGTAGGCCTACGTTTGTGTGAATGTGTGCGGTGTATGTGTGAGTCCTTTTGTGAGGCTGTTGTCATGTGTAGGTCTAAGAGTGTGTAGATGTGTGTGTTGTGTGAGTAGATGTGTGTTGATGTCTGCGGTGTATGTTTGTCTATGTGTGGGTTGGTGTGTGTATGTGATAGCGCGTTTGTATGTAGATATATGTGATGTGTGTGGTGTATGTATCAGTCTTTATGTGTGTTGATGTATTTATATCGAACAACGAAGAGAAACAACACGTCTCCCACATACATGTTAAAGTTTGACAAGATAAACGTAAGGAAGAGAATGAACTCTTCTCTAAGAATAGCGTCAAGTAGAACAACTAGTCTTTGAGGACAATGTATGTGCGTTTATGCGTGTGTGTGTGTGTTTGTCTGTGGTGTGGATGTGTGTTAGAGCGGGTGTGTGTCATATGAAAATACATGAAGCTGATTGGTTATCGATTTCCGGATCTGTTGTTATCCAAGACCGGAATACTGAAGGAATCTTTCACATAGCAGATCCAGGTTTTTTTTTGTTGAATGAAGGAATCTTTCACGTAGCAGATCCAGGTTTTTTTGTTGAATGAATGAGTTTTTACAGGGCAGATCCAGGTTTTTTTGTTGAATGAATGAGTTTTTTACAGGGCAGATACAGTTTTTTTGCTGAATGAATGAGTTTTTTACAGGGCAGATACAGTTTTTTTCTTGAATGAAGGAGTTTTTTACAGGGCAGATCCAGGTTTTTTTGTTGAATGAATGAGTTTTTTACTGGGCAGATACAGTTTTTTGTTGAATGAAGGCGTCTTATACTTGACAGATTACATTTTTTTGTTGAATGAAGGATTCTTATACTTGGCAGCTACAATATTTTTGTTGTATGAATGAGTCTTATACTTACAGGTACAATATTTTAGTTAAATGAAGGTTTTTCATACTTGGTAGATACAATATTTTTCTTGGATGAAGGAGTCTTATACATGGCAGATACATTTTTTTGTTGAATGAAATGAGTCTTATATAAGCCTAAATCTTTTTTTTTTGTTCAATGAAGTAGTCTTATACATAGCAGACCCAGGTTTTATTTTGTTGAACAAAAAAGTCTCCTACATGCATGATGCTGTGTTTTAGTTGTTGAATGAAAGAGTCTTACACAGGGCAGATAAAGTTTTTATGTTGAACGAAGGAGTATGTTTCAGGGTAGATAAAGTTTTTATGTTGAATGAAGGATTTTTTATAGGGCAGATAAAGTTTAATGTAATCGAAAGTAGAAGTCATTGGGCAGTATCGATTACATTAGCTGCTACATTTCACTGTTAGAAATCAAATGTCAATACACTATGATTAATGTCTATTGAGCCACTGAGCTGGACATATTCGATCCCTATATATCTATACCAGATAAACAGTTACGATACCCATCATTTGTTAAAAGTGCACTAACTGCTCGCCCTTGCTTGACATTTCTTGTTCCATTTTTACAGACATTGGCTGTAAAAAGACGCGCTTGTTTTTTGTCTGGATTGACCTCTCCTGGATTGACCTCTCCTGGACTGACCTCGCCAGGGGGCGTTTGAGCAGCAGACGATCAAAGATTTGACGTCATGTCTCTTTGACATTTCCCTCTCACGCTGGCCTTAAACTGGGTGTTGGGGTTAGACATTACATAGGGAGCTTCCAAACATGGTGTCTGGGTTCAATGCTAAGATATTGATTGATAACTGTCAGCATATCTTTCTTAATGAAAATATAAATATTAATAATAAATATTGTAAGATACAAGTACTATTCATACAATAATAACGATTGGTATTATTATAAGTTTATATATACTTTGGCTCATTTGGTTATGAATATGATATAACGAACAATTTAGAACTATAAAAACTGTATCTATGATTACAATCACGTAACGATTAAATTCACATGTATTGATTTTTACAAAGACAAAGGTAACGCTATTTGGAGGCACAGTTACAAGAACTAGGGGCACAGGGGGTAGGTACAGTAGAGTGATGTTTTCTTTTTTTATATAAAACTTGGGTACCATCATGGGGGGGGGGGCATCCTTAAAATGCTGGGTGAAACATATAACAATAGAATACTGGAATACTAGGTGTAACATATAATTATAGAATACTGGGTTTAACATACACTTATGCAATACTGGGTTTGACATACAGATCTGGATCATTGAGTTAAACATACTACCACATTTGGTTAAACATAAAACTCTATTATGTTAAGTTCAACATGCAACAATGAAACGCTAATACCTAGGTTGAAATGGAGCGTTTAACATCGAACTTACAAGCAAAGCTCCATCTGTCATTCAACCAAACAACACCGCTACGCTCCACTGATTGTTTCCCTCTTCTTAATTTTAGAACCGCTGATTCAGTGAATCTATCAGTGTTGCTCTTAGCTCTCTGTCCCCTATACTAGACATGTTATCACATGTATCCCAGCCCACTCCACTATTTCAAAACGACGACGTAGAACTCAATTTAACGACCCGTCTTGATGTACGTAATGAAGGTGAATTAAATCGTATGCGTATTCTTATTTTTTAGGTAAACCCTTTCAACTATTTTTAGACCATTGTATTGTTATTGATTTTAGGCTTCCAACCCGCTTTCTTGTGAGACAAGTCGATTTTTTTTAAAAGACCGGAAATAATTAAAAGCAAAGAAGATCTCGTCCCGGTTCTTTGAAAATTTCCTGTTCAAACAAACCAAGATTGGAAATAAAAATCACGTACTTATATGACATAGAAATACGTGGAGTGGTCTAGCTAAAGAGGTGCATGCTAAGGCTATAGTGGAGATATTACATTACTTAATTTACGTGTGGTATTTTATCTTATGAAATATAGTTATACATGAATGATATGTAGTTACTGGCGATAGAAGTATATGCAGAGAACCACATGGTTGATAGGAAGAGCGTATGATAGTTACTACAAAAGACCCAAGTTCGTATCCTGGGCTGATGAGGCTCGTTATTTTTGTATATGTGTATGTGTGTTTGTTCGATGAAAAAACATACACTGAAGGTAACGGCAAGCGGCCCAATTCTACCATATGTTGTCACTTTAGCTCAAGGGCAAGCAATGTAATTTAAAACTGTCCAACACTGTTGGAATAATTATCTCCCTGAAGCATGATTGTTATGTTGATTTTTTTTTCTCAAGAGTTTTTTAAAGTGTGTTTTTCAAGGCTTTTATTTACCTTGCTCAGTATGGTCTGTATGTGTGTGTGTGTGTGTGTGTATGTGTGTGTCCCCGATTCAGGTGATATTCGGCACAGTGGTATATCTTGGATAACAATACAAGAATATCAAATTTTAATCTAATTAGACAGACCATTATCATTAGCATTATATTTAAAAATCAATATAGTTAATATCGAAAGGGGAGATAACAAAGTCATTAAAAAATGGCGTTCGCTTGATCAGAGGGACGTCCAGCGTGAACTCTTTTCAGTTCACGGTTGGCTGATTTCGTCAACCACGAACTAATTAATTAACTAATTAACATGCTACGGATTTTAAATTATTCACTTTTAGTCTTAGAATAGGTAAAATCAACTTCTTTTTGAAAGAATGACTAAAAAGTGGAAAATAAGTTTCACAAACACAATTAAATTTTTAAGGAAAAACGCTTTTATTATATTCACAAATCACAAAAAAAAGGCCGATTCTAGTCGGAATAAGATACGCATGCGATACGCATGCGCAATGGAGAGAAACTACGACTTGCCTTAGCGGCGATGTTTTCGATGGTACTGCGCATGCGTGTGTTTACAACCGCAGAACCCTAACACCAACCATAATCCTATCCTTAACCCTATCCCTAATCCTATCCCTAACCCTAACCCTATCCCTAATCCTAACCCTCATTCTAGCCCTAACCCTGGCCATAGGTCACTGCGCATGCGCAGAACTATCTTTTGCCGACTAAATGGAGACGTTGGGGAGAAAAATCTTCTTCCGAGTAGACACTTCGAAAAAAAAATTACAAATGAAAAAAATGGCACTAAAAAGTAAAGAAAAAATTTAGTTTAATGTAACTTTTCTAAAGTTTTCTGCTGGTATGACTAAAAACAAAATCTTGGCGCTCACTTATTGGGAAATATACGCCCTTTCATAGGGAGTTCATTTTCATCTTTTAAGCGCCCAGGTTTTTATTTTTAGTGACATCAGCCCTACCGGTTACAGCTTTACACCCCTCCACCATCAAGAATGCACTTTACACGCTAATTCGATGACTGTATCTTACACCCAGCGCCCCCCCCCCCTCCCCCACCTATCGCATCGGATTATCCTTGAACTGCTCGCGATTAACGATTACGCCCTCACGTGCATACCTCCACTCACACACCCAACACCCACCTGCAACGACTCCGCTCACCCCCACACACGCCCCGGCAGTGATAGAACCCTCTAATCACCAACACGCCCCACCCACAGATTTTATTTTTTATCATCCCGAACGGCCTACAAAAATATAAACCTTTAATACACCGTCATAATTTCCACGCAGGGTATGAGCATTTTTTTTTATCATGTACTCAGGATTTTTTTTTTACATTTTTTTTTTTACAACCGTGCTATTCCTCCCTGATCACAAGCGTGCAAATCATATGGGAATTCCGTGCTACATCAAAGGCTACCTGGTAGCCCCTTGGTCCCATTACATCCTCATTGCTTACACGACTAGGCGTGGACGTGGATGTAATTACTAAATGCATGCGTCGATTCATACCCGGCCTCCCCCCAACGTGTAGGGTGTTAGGGGTGTAATCACTTCCAACTCCCCCAAAACCTCACCATATGTCTAGGGGCGCGCGCTCTCTATCAATGTAATGACGTGATGATGTTGTGGTAAGGGCAGGGGGGGGGAGGTGACCCCCGGGTGACCGGATGTCATGAGTCACAGATAAACACGGGAAACGCAGACAGCGAGACGGTGATTATACAATAACAGTAATCAGTGCGTGACTAGACAAATACCCCGGATGTAACGTCACTGCGCTTTTAGCCAATTGCGTGCAGGCTTATAAAAAGTAATCATGCTATTATAAAAAAACAAAACAAAACAAAAAAACCAATCAAAAGTCATTTATAATTAATATAAACTCATACTCGCGAAAATAAACGCATTCGTGTCGTAGTTACAGGTTGGATAATTTCTATTAGCTGCGCGTCACTACACAAATTATTGGGAAAAAAAAGGAAACGTAATCCATCATACGTTTTTTTTCAGCTAAACGCCACCAAGACATACACACGTAGAGACAATCCATCCATGACCGAGGAACGTTTTCTCCATCATTGAGGCACTGGTTCGCACCTTCCCGCACTGGTGCGGTTTACGTTTCATCCGGGAAAACCCGTTAAAAGGGGGAGATTTGACGCGTAACGCGTTTTCATTCATTATATTCATTCCTCCACGAACTAAACGTGGACACGACACTTTGATGCTTGACTCTCACTCCCACGATCGCCTTGTGTAGTCAAACATGACTTTTATAAAAGTGTGGTTTTAATGCGACTATTTGTCGACACCCGCGAAACATTTTACCGACGCGAGCGCGACAGTTTACCGACATTGTTTCCGGTTGGCTGGGTCTCAGGGACGTAAAAACGAAACAAAGGAAACGGTTTTTATGTCTCAGCTGTTAGGGTGGGACATTCGAGAGCCAAACACACGGGGAGGGATTATTCAACAGTGGGTGTGTGAGTGTGTGTCTGTGTGTGTGTGTGCGTGCGTGTCTGTGTGTGAGAGAGAAAGGGAGAGTGTGTGTGGGTGAGTCCCTGTGTGTGTGCGTGCGTGCGTGTGTGTCTGTGTGTGTGAGAGAAAGAGAGAGTGTGTGTGAGTGTGTGCGTGTGTGTGTGAGAGTGTGTGTGTGCTTCTATGTATGTGTGTCTGTGTGTGTGTCTATGTGCGTGTGTTAGGAAGGGGTGTGCTTCTTTTAACTGATCTAAAGAATCGAAAGTTAAAAGCTTGTTTAATGTGTTTTTATATTTGATTGACATCGTGTGATTTGATATTTATGTAGTTACAGCATTTTTGTTTTGCATTAAAGTGCATGCATACTTTAGTTACAAGCTTGAGGCATAAGCACGTCAACAGCAATATATTTTTTGTCGTGAGTGCTTCACACTAGCTTTAAACAAGAAGTCTGGTATTAGAATACGATAAAACTTAAGTTAATACCCGTTGGCATTAGAATAGTCAATATGATTAGTATTGTAGTGAAGTACCATTTTACTTCTTATCGTCGCGGTACTTAAGTACGTGTATACTTCTGCCTGCGCTAATTGAGAGACTGTCTTGAGAAAAGTTGAGTAGAATGCACCATAAGGAATCTAGGATGGGAGTCTCTGCATCATTTACTGGCATCTGGAAACGTTTAACACGATTTGCAACACGAGAGTATCAAGTACACAACTGTAAACTGTACAGTTATTGTGTTTACGGGTCTAGGGTTGGGTCTAGGGTTTCAACCTTTGTCAATACACCCCGTACCTGTCCCTGTTCATTAATACGCGCGGAAGAATTTCCTCAACGCCCCTCGCATGCCTTCTTCTCAACTAGACTTTCTTACAAAAGGACAATTAAAGTTGGATACAAAAATTTATTGAACACTATTTAAAAAAATTGACTATGATTTGATTTTCCAGCCAGATGAACATTTTAAGAAGTGTATTGAAAATATTGTAGATTATAAATCAAAGTAAATTGGACCCCTCTGTTAGCTGGGGTAGGGGGGGGGGGAGAGTGGAGGGGTGGAGTCATGAGACACACTTAACTTTGTTTACAAGTTTGTACGAAGATCTATTTTCCGTTAAAAAAAGTTCTTGCAAACGTTATCAAAACATTCTGTTCAAAAAACAGTTATCAGTTATGAATGTCTTAGAGCTTTTATTTGTTTTTTTTTACATTCTCTAATACATTGCCAAATAATATCATATATTTTTTTAATGGATGAAGTTTTTAAAATGAGTAGACACAATCACACCTATTATACGAAAATCTAAACATGCTGTACCTCTGACTCTCAACATCATGATGTCATTTGCCATACCGTTGACAGCTAACATCAGGATGTCATTTGCCGTACCGCTGACACTGAACATCATGATGTCATATGTTGTACTTAACATCTCTATGTTGTAATTAATCTACACCAACATAACGGGAGATATTTGGAGACGGCGCATCAACATTCCACCCCTCCACCCCCCCCCCCCCCCCCACAATCCTGCCACAATTCACACCCTAGGGTTATCTGAATGGAATGGTCTTGTTGGTTTTACCCCGTCCCACACCTGATGTCAACAACGCTGGAACAGATCCAGCTTAAGTACGTCAGAGAGAGGAAGAGAGAGAGGGAGGGAGAGGGTGGGGGTAGGTGGATAATGCGAGATAATATCAAAATCATATTCGTCGTTACGGTTGGATGGCAGCCGAGAGCGTTGATAATAACTGTCACGGCCGAGTGGCTTCTTGCTGGGGGATTTAAAGCGCGAGTTTAGTGAGTTCGTTCTGTTGTGTGCGTGTTGGTGAGTTCGTTGTGTGCGTGTTGGTGAGTTGGTTCTGTGCGTGTTGGTGAGTTGGTTCTGTTGTGTGCGTGTTGGTGAGTTGGTTCTGTTGTGTGCGTGTTGGTGAGTTCGTTGTGTGCGTGTTGGTGAGTTGGTTCTGTTGTGTGCGTGTTGGTGAGTTGGTTCTGTTGTGTGCGTGTTGGTGAGTTAGTTCAGTTGTGTGCGTGTTGGTGAGTTCGTTGTGTGCGTGTTGGTGAGTTGGTTCTGTTGTGTGCGTGTTGGTGAGTTCGTTCTGTTGTGTGCGTGTTGGTGAGTTCGTTCTGTTGTGTGCGTGTTGGTGAGTTCGTTCTGTTGTGTGCGTGTTGGTGAGTTCGTTCTGTTGTGTGCGTGTTGGTGAGTTAGTTCAGTTGTGTGCGTGTTAGTGACTTCGTTCTGTTGTGTGCGTGTTGGTGAGTTAGTTCTGTTGTGTGCGTGTTGGTGAGTTCGTTCTGTTGTGTGCGTGTTGGTGAGTTAGTTCAGTTGTGTGCGTGTTAGTGAGTTCATTCTGTTGTGTGCGTGTTGGTGAGTTCGTTCTGTTGTGTGCGTGTCGGTGAGTTCGTTCTGTTGTGTGCGTGTTGGTGAGTTAGTTCTGTTGTGTGCGTGTTGGTGAGTTCGTTCTGTTGTGTGCGTGTTGGTGAGTTAGTTCAGTTGTGTGCGTGTTGGTGAGTTCTTTCTGTTGTGTGCGTGTTGGTGAGTTCTTTCTGTTGTGTGCGTGTTGGTGAGTTCCTTATGTTGTGTGCGTGTTGGTGAGTTTGTTCAGTTGTGTGCGTGTTGGCGATGATTCATGATCAATATCAGCACTGCACATGCAGTATTATATATATATATATATATATATATATATATATATATATATATATATATATATATATATATATATATATATATATATATAGTCCATGCTGAAGGATTGGTTTTAAAATAAGGCTTTACAGTATAGCTGGTATTCAGAGGTGGCTTGGCTTATGGTTTTAAAAAAGTTTAAGTAAAGAAGTGTATGCTATCAGCCGTGTTTTCAACAGGGTTAGTGTAAGGTTAACGTGTGTAGCGACTAGCGTTAAAATGTCCAGTCTGATGCATTCATCATGGTACATCCAAGACAAGTTTAACATGAATATTACGAAATGAACACAACACGAAATTCTGAAATACATTTTACATATATTCTAAGTATATATGAAAGAACAATCTCAGACAGATGCATGTTTTCCTGTTAATTACCCCCACCCCGTCATCTCTCCCACCGGAAATCATCTCCCACCCCCTTATCACTGTGATATTTGTCTGGCTCATGCTTTAGGCGGTATCACCTGAACCACACCACTGAAGTAGATACACAGTAAGCTACAGCACCCTAGGGAGGCTTTGTGATGTAATGATGAGATATGCATGATATATCTCAGATACGCTTGATATATCTCAGATATGCATAATGTATCTCGGATACGCATTGAAATATCAAGGTCTTTGCCAGATAATTTAGAGCTTGCAAAGTTCTAAGAAAAGATAAAATACATCGGGGTATATTATTCATGAAATAATTATGTTTCTGTTGAATAAATTAGGTATCGGGTCAATAATATTTGAAATAGTTGAATTACATTTGTTTTGGGTCAGTTATATTGTGACGGATCAGTTGCATTTTTTCACGGATTAGTTTTATTTGCTAAGAGTCACTAAACATGTTTATTTTAAAAAAGAAATTAAAAAAAGGTTTTCACATTTGCAAAAAAAAAAATTATTTATACGAGAAATTATATTCAAGAGCAATGTTTTGTAAAAGGATAACTAATAATGGTTAAACATTTCTTTTCATTATAGTTTTTTTTTAACCATTAATTTTTTATTTAATTACAAAAATAAATCAGTACAGTCGACTGAATTCTTCCCTCTAAAAGTATGATTAGTTGTACATGTTTATACTGTCTTTTTTTTAAAATTCAAATTTAAGTGAGCATCATGAGCTTTCTTGTTAGAAAATTTTTTTTATTAAAAGAAAGAAAAAATTTGAACAGAAATAATAGTCCACAATGTAATAAGCTATGTTATAGTTAATTTACGCTGGTTTAACACAGTAGTACACTTTTATTATATTGTACAATAATCAATCTTGCAATGCTGAAAATTTGTTTTCCAATGTCAGGTTTACACTTTTTCTCTGATGAGGGTTCTCAATGAGGTCTGAAGAGGCTGTATTACTGTACTGAAGGCTTTTTCCAGTAGTAGATGCACCACCCAAGGTAGGAAAATCTTCTTCACTATTGACATTTGGTGCCTCTTTTTTCTTACCAGATGAAGGGAAATTAGGTGTATTTACTGAAGAATGAGCTGTGTGTCTTTGTGCAGGAGGAACATATTTTGCAGGAGCGTTAGGCGTTGTTTCTTCCCTATCTGGCTCATGATGGTGGATTTGTAATTGGACTGGAGCTGTTGTTGAAAGTGTGTTTGATTTATTCCATGGCCCAGATGCCCCATCTCGTCTGTCCTTGTTATCTCTATCATCATCATCACCATTGTCGATAGAATCTGCTGCTTCCCTATCATCCTGTTCTTTAGTTATCTGCAAATTTTGAATGCGGAGACCTGAGTAGTCTTTTTCTTTTTCTTCCTCAAAATCTTTCCATTCCTCATCCTCCTGTTGATTTGTCACACGATCAATTTATTTTTAAAGATGTTTCAACCGTTTTTAAAAAATGTATTAATAGTCATTCAGTTAAATATTAGTATTTTGTTATTAAATCGTTGCTTCTGAATATTTTGTTTCCGCTTTTAGCGCTGTACAACAATTTTTCATGCTTCTATTTTTTTTAATTATTTAAAAATAATGTACTTGTCCCAGTTCTAGGACAGTCCATTTATTTTCCATGTTACCGCGTTAATCTTGCTCGTATAGCGGCTAAAAAATCCCAGTTTCCTGTCTTTTATTTCTGTGTATTATATCGGTAGCCGCCCCTTCGGACTGTTATTGCTCATGTGACACCTTAGTGTTGCCATTTATCCGCGTCCCAGCGTCCCACTGATGGCTCTCAGATAACAGTTGCATTTAGTCATCAAGCAAGATCCGCATGTCAGATAACTCCTCTTAACCCATCTTAGATAACTCCTCCTTACCCACCCCTCCATGTTAGTTTGCGCCTCAAAACCCACCTCTTCATGTTAGATAACGCATCTTAACCCACGTAAGATAACTCGTCTTAACCCAAGGTAGATAACTCTCTTAACCCAAGTTAGATAACTCCTCTTAACCCAAGTTAGATAACTCCTCCTTACCCACCCTCCATGTTAGTTTGCGCCTCAAAACCCACCTCTTCATGTTAGATAACGCATCTTAACCCATGTAAGATAACTCGTCTTAACCCAAGGTAGATAACTCTCTTAACCCAAGTTAGATAACTCCTCTTAACCCAAGTTAGATAACTCCTCCTTACCCACCCCTCCATGTTAGTTTGCGCCTCAAAACCCACCTCTTCATGTTAGATAACGCATCTTAACCCATGTAAGATAACTCGTCTTAACCCAAGGTAGATAACTCTCTTAACCCAAGTTAGATAACTCCTCTTAACCCAAGTTAGATAACTCCTCTTAACCCAAGTTAGATAACTCCCTCTTAACCCAAGTTAGATAACTGCTTCTACCCAAGTTAGGTAACTCCTCTTAACAAAAGTTAGATAACTTCTCTTAACACCTATTAGATAACCCCTCCTCACCCGTGCTAGATAACTCCTCCTAACACATCCCTTCCAGTAGGATAAATCCTCATACCCCACCATCCAAGTTAGATAACTCCTCCTAACCCATCCATTCAAGCTAGATAACTCCTACTAACCCAACTCTACATGTTAGATAACTCTTCACGAGCCCATCCCTCCAACGTATTTAAACTTGTCATAAAACTGGGGTTCTGAGTGTGAAATGGTTCGATGAACGCGAAAATTTTGATTGCGAGTGATTTAGATAAGAGGAAAATATATTTATGCGTGCTTCGTCTGTTTGAAAAATTTAATTTCTTAACGAAATCACAGTGTATTTTTTTTTATTGTTACTCAAAACGGGGCTATTAAACTAACCTTTCTTTGAAATTATCATTAACGCTGTTCTTATTTTATATTGTTCTTATTTTAACTTAAAAAAAAAAAGAACTACACAAGCCGAGTATTCCTAGCTCACTTTATTCTTCTGTCAAATATTTTAATGGTCCAAATAAAAATCTATCTTCTACCTCTCTAAACACACCACAAGTATGTACAGTTCAAGAAGAATACTCTTAACGTCTATACTGTTTATAATATCGCTAACGGCTCTCAGACAGGTAAGTGGGTATATACAGATGGGTAATACGTCTTTAGTGGTACCCTCTAGTACTATAACCACTTAACCCAGGGCTGATTCGTATACATATATATTTCTAGGGGGTGTGGGAGGGGTGGCTAGAGTTACAGTCAAGAGGAAGGGAGATGGGTATCTGCACCGTTATACCTAATATAGTTCCAATATGCATGCGCAGTTATAAAAAGACTACAATTCTTCTTATAACAGTTTTACAATATACCTATACATATAGTCCATTTAGATAAACTTTAATGTTGTCCCACTACTTCTACACACTTCCCCTTTAAGACCATCCTAAATCTTATCTCAATATGTATACACAAAAATTTCCTTTTATTACTACATTAAATACTAATTTTTTATCTCCAATTACAGCCTTTGAAGATTAACTTAACTGTTCTCCGAATATACTTTCTGTAGACCGCCTTATAAGTAATTTAAATACAATCCCAGCTTCTCTACGTAACCCCTTATGGACTAACTTCACTTCTAATATCAATAGATTCATCACTTTAGGATTAAATCAAATCAAATAATATTCAAATAGGCCATTCCGACATGAAACACGTTTCAAGACTAATTCGATTTTATCCAAGTATTCGAGTCCAATTGTATCCAAATAACCCTATACATATCAAATTAGAAATAAATCAAGATGTTATCTGAATATACTTTCATGGACTCCTTTAAGATTCTCTTAAATTATATTCTAATGTATATATATATATATATATATATATATATATATATATATATATATATATATATATATATATATCCCTTTAAGGCTGAATGAAATGTTATAGGCCTACTAATGCACTAAACATACCCCTATAAGAATGACTCATAGTATTTCAATACGTCTAACATACAATGCACGAAGACAGCCCCTGAGTAAAAGACTGCCAGACACACAATAGAGCTGAGCTGACTCACCCAAAATGACTCGAGGCAAGAGCACTCCGACCAGCGTTGTTACAGTTAGGACCACTGTGATATGTAGATTCTGGAGGTCGAATGTCATTTCCGTCAATTCAGCGGATAACGAACATGGTATTGTTTCCGTGTCATTTGCTTCACATTGTGCTGATAGTTCAAGGTCGTTTACGGCATCCTATGGAGGGAGAGAAACATCAAGATGTTAGATACACTACGAGAGAGGGGTTAGTTAAAATAACACATGATGCACAGAGATGGGTTAGATAAAATAACACATATTGCACTCACAGAGATGGGTTAGTTAAAATAACACATGATGCATTCACAGAGATTGGTTAGTTAAAATAACACATGATGCATTCACAGAGATGGGCTAGTTAAAATAAAACATGATGCATTCACAGAGATGGGTTAGTTAAAATAATACATAATGCACACATAGAGATGGGTTAGTTAAAATAACACATGATGCACACATAGAGATGGGTTAGTTAAAATAACACATGATGCACACATAGAGATGGGTTAGTTAAAATAACACATGATGCACACATAGAGATGGGTTAGTTAAAATAACACATGATGCACACATAGAGATGGGTTAGTTAAAATAACACATGATGCACACATAGAGATGGGTTAGTTAAAATAACAATGACTATTGCCGTAATGGAAATGATTTGAGTTTGGTAATTAACTAACTATGATTGATGGTAACTACTCAAATCTGATGATGGTAATTAACCAAATCTGGTTATGGTAATTAACCAAATCATCATAAACCAAACAATAAACTCACCGTTAATGTATTTTCTAATTCGTCTATAATATCCAAGCTTACCTCAAACCGGATATAAGAACGTTAATAAGGCAGGGTGTATCATAAGGAAATAGCTATTTCATCGTACTGCAGTTTTGAATCAACGAATTGATTCACTGAAATTGTTATTGGCCTATCGTGTTATGCTAAGACTACATTTTGATGTGAGTTTGACAAATAAGAATAAGTTACCTTTAGCAAAGCCTTGAAATATGTGTCTTTGATAGTTTTGTCCTTAAGATATTTTCCGTAAGATATATGTCATTGAGTTATAATGCCTTCAAATATTTGTCATTACAATATTTGTATTTAAGATATTTATGCCTGAAATATATATTTTGACATCTTTGTCCCTGTGATGTTTCCCGGTCATTCCTTAATAGTCAGACATACACTTAAATATAAAAAAAAAAAATTCATCCCATAGTCTGAGTGAGAAAATTCCCCAGACAAACTTGAACAATATTCTTCCATTATAACGTGTTACAAATTTCCCCCCCCCCCCCCTCCTATTTCTTCAGCTTGACACCATTACAAAACCCCACTTTGTCCTATCGACGATGAGCGACCCCCATGTTTTGTGGAGACAATCCATTACCCTCGAGAAGATGACGGTGGAACCTAGTCAAGCCTGGGTTTAACTTTATTTTCTTGCTCTAGCGCTTTATGCCCCAAGTTTTTTGGTGTGGGGATGGGGTGTGTGGGGAGGGGGGGGGGGGTAACGTGCATACAACGGACAAAATGAAGTGCTGTTTAAAAAACTAAGGATTTTATATTTTTAAATGCAGTTTTTGGCACGTTTTTAAAAAAAATTGTTTTACCAATCTTAGTATGGGAAAAAACATTAATAAATACACGTCTTTAAGCAGTGGTGTCGCTAAGTCAGGTATCACCCGGTGCGGTAGCCGATGATGTCCTGCCCCCCCCCCCCCCCCCTCCAACAATTTTTGCATTTTCAGTTTGATGGCACCCCTCTTCCATTACTATTTTTTATATTATCTTAACTGTATAACAGATAGTTTTGACAGTATATTTTACGATTTTGTCGTGGCTGTTTAACCCTGTGAGTATAAAAAAAAGGGATAAGTAGTATAACCAGTGGATTAATATAACGGTATGGAGTGACTAGATTGAAATGTGAACTACGTACACCTAATTTAAAGCATCCGCCAAATAAAGACAATGTTGTAGTTCCAACATGAAATTGTGAAAGTCGACAAAAACAGACGTAGAACAGACGTAAAACAGAACCTATACATCATTGTTTAATAAACTTCTACATGCCATTATTAAATAGACTCCCACAAAACATTTCGAGAGAAACTCCTACACGCCATTGTTAAACAAACTCCTACACAACTTTGTTAAATAAACTCCTACACAACATTTCAATAAACTCCTACACACCATTGTTAAATAAACTCTTATTTGCCATTGTTAAATAAACTCCTACGCCACTGTGTCCACCTATTTTCATCCCAGCCCCCACAGATCCCAGCCCCCACAGATCCCAGCCCCCACAGATCCCAGCCCCCACAGACCCCGGCCTGCGACGTTGCAACATTTCAATTCCTCCAGGTCTCCGCTGGTCTGTCTGCGTCTGTTTAAGGTCACGTGAGCTCCGAAGACCTTAACCCGAGGCTTTTGACGCTAAACGTGTTCTGCTGACTCGGGAGCTGGTCGAAAATTGGATATTTATCCCCAGTATTAGCATCCAGACCCGTAAATGTGAACTATGTTACGGGCAAGCGGAAAGTTAAAAAAAAATTCTTGATCGCCAATACAAGATGAAAAAAAATGTATTTCTGCACAGACGTGGAATTTTATACGTATATCAACATGCGTTGATTTATTGTGTCTGTTTCAAACGTTTTTTTATACATATTTTCCTTTGATAATTATTTATGTTTGTTAGGGTTTGCTAACACTTGTTAACACTTGTTTAGTTTATTTAGTCTTATCACTTACTGTTTAAAACTTTAAGGAAACTCACATATGTTGTTGATTATTAACGCAAAGTAGCCTATAAATCAATCGCATGACGATTTAGAGTTCAATATTGTAAAACAAATAAGAGGTAAAAGTTGAATCGCTAAAGTATTGTTGTAACTTGATTGTTAAAAATGTAAGCATGTATCGTTTTTATAATGCAACCTCGTATGTTCTAACCCTCAAAGAAGCAGCTCATGGTCTAGACTCTAGACTAATCCTCATAAAACAAGTTTCAATTCGTAGACTAAGCCTCTTGGAAATAGTTGGTCGATCGGCCTAAGCCCACCAGAGGAAGTTTGAGGTCATAGACCGCTGCCACATACAAGCACTGTGACACCTTTACCTCACACTTCCTGGAAAATAATTAATTTGAAGGTGGGCGCGGAAAGCATGCTGTCCAAGAAATCAAGATATTTTCTTTCTAAAATATCATAAGACATTTAGGGCTAAGTTTTAATGTCCAGACGAGAATTCTGACAAAATATTGTATCAAAACTCCAGAGTTACGTGGTCACAAGTGTCAGTCTGATGGGTTACCGTTCTTTAGCTGGTTCCATCCTTTATCCCTAATCTTTACGTCATCTCTATCTAAATTCTTCCCAGATCATGCTAACCTCCCCTTCGCTGACATGTATATTACGTCCCTTTATCTACATCAGATACTTAAATTTATTTTTGTGCTGAATGAATCATAGAAAAAAAAATTAGAGAAAATAAAAAAATCCCAATGCCTGCGTCTTCCTAAAAATTCCAAGATTCTACGTAAACCCACCAGATCTTTAAAAAAAATATGTCCCTAACCCAGCCCGACTGGACAATTTTCACCCGTTTTAAAAATTCATGTACGGTCGACTAGATTTCAATGGCGTACTGGTTATTTACGCCTGCGCGAATCGCATCATATATCCCGTAGCTTAGCGCGACATTTAACGGTTACAGTTGAGTTCGTCGGTCGCTCGATTCTTCAAGTCATGAGTCAAGGGGGGGGGGGGGGGTGTGACGAAGATAAAAATTATTTGAAGGAGGAAAAATTTGCAACCAAATATAGTTAAAGAATACAATGAGGAATTATGGATTTAGGTTGATCAAATTTTAGACAAGATCTAAAAACTGGAAACTAACATTCCCATTATTATGGAATCTAATTAAGAAAAAATAATATTTTGAACCTGGTGGTCTAACTGGAACATGTTGTGGTTTACCTGATTTTGTGACCTCAGCATATGAAAGGATAGACTGACCGCTCTATGTCCAGTCGCATAAACTTTCTCCTAACATCAGACAACCATATGAAAACTAACCTTTGTATGACAACAGGTATTCTGACTACAGACCCCTGTCAGACAATACAGACCCCTGTAAGACAACAGACCCCTGTAAGACAACAGACCCCTGTAAGACAACAGACCCCTGTAAGACAACAGACCCCTGTAAGACAACAGACCCATGTAAGATAACAGACCCCTGTTAGACAACAGACCCCTGTAAGACAACAGACCCCTGTTAGACAACAGACCCCTGTAAGACAATAGACTCATGTAAGACAACAGACCCCTGGAAGATTACAGACCCATGTAAGACAACAGACCCCTGTAAGACAACAGATCCCTGTAAGACAACAGACCCCTGTAAGATAACAGACCCCTGTTAGACAACAGACCCCTGTAAGACAACAGACCCCTGTTAGACAACAGACCCCTGTAAGACAATAGACTCATGTAAGACAACAGACCCCTGGAAGATTACAGACCCCTGTAAGACAACAGACCCCTGTAAGACAACAGACCCCTGTAAGACAACAGACCCATGTCAGACACCAGCCATCTTTTGTCAAACTTTAATGAGAAATGTAGGCCTGTTAAGTTTTTCAGTTGTTCTTTTGTTAGACAAGGTTCAGATTTCAGACTGCCTGTCATGTTTTGTTGTCCACCCCACCCCTCATGTACTTGTTCACTCCCCCACCCCTCATGTCCTCCTTGATTCCCCCACCCCTCATCTTCTTGTTGACTCCCCCTCCCTCTAAGCCAACACGTCTCTCAAAGCCAAACCATTTCCAAGCAACTGCGAATTATATAATTCAATTATCAAGAAAAAAAAGTTTCAAAGGCTTTAAAACGGACGCACCCATTAAGTTTTATAGATAAATCCCCCCCCGAAGGCTGGAAATTAAAAAAAAATTAATTAAAATAATTTTTTTGGTGGTTCGAAATGTGATCAACGCCATATCCGTTGATTCATGTGGTCTTGCTATGCACAAACACTTTTAGAATGAAAAGAATGCGAGTTCAATGTCCAAGTCTAGAATAATTAATTAATAATTATATCCGGAATTATTTTATTGTACATTTTATAGGTATATATTCTAGGGTTAAAAATGTCAATACAGCACATCCGGAAGCATAATCATGAGAATATTTAGTGTAACCACTGTCATAAATGCATTTAGAATATTAAAAATCACCATTATCTTCTTTCCCGTTGAGTAGAGTTCATCTGTTTCAATGACCTCGGTATACAAGGGGATAATGTGGTCAGCTAAATACCCAGCCGCCTTTGTTTCCCTAACGTGAGTTGGGTACCAATCAGAGCTGTGTGTACTCAGGCGTTCCTTAATAATAATATTGAAAACAATAAACAATTTAAATAAAGACAACTAAGAATTGAACACTTATAATCAGAATAAGAGCTAAGGTTAATATTACGTTTGGGTTTAGATTTAGTGTTTTGGGTAAGTTGCGGGATTAGCTTAGAGACCAGTTATACACCTGGGTAGTTATGCTTAATGTTCCCAACAGGTAACATGGAAGTGGGCCACAGTTCGTTTTGGAAATAACGAGAAGCCGAAGACTATTTTTAAACCAACCCGGAAGCCATTGCCATTTCGATTAATATGGCATGTCACAATGACTCAAGATATTAATAGAAGAATCACGTTTAAAGAAAAAAAAATGAAACATAATATTATGATTTACAGACTGTCTGAGTATCTTAAGAATAATCAATCAAAGACATCCAATCCAGCTTTATTTCACTCAGACCTTGCATCTCTGTAATCTGCTTCATCTGGTTTAGAATACTAAACTAATAGGATTACCTACCATACCAGTTCATGATGTTAACATGATGAAATACGATCCTATCTAGCGGAGATCGTGTATTTAAGAGAAATATTTTTGTTTTAAACTTATTTTAATGTAATACATTTATATTTCAGAAGGCTGAAATGCCTCTCTCTCTCTCTCTCTCTCTCTCTTTCTCTCTCTCTCTCTCTCTCTCTGTATATATATATATATATATATATATATATATATATATATATATATATATATATATATATATATATGTATATATACATATATGTATATATATATATATATATATATATATATATATATATATATATATATATATATATATATATATATATATATATATATATATATATATATATATATATATATAATGATTGATGCATTGAGCTGTGGACAAGTCACTTAATTTATTTTTTATTCTGACTCAATTTTTTGCAACATTCTGTTAAGTACAAAGAAGCCGCGTTTATACTGCCTTCATGTCTGATGGATGAAGTAGTGTTAAACTACTAAAAAATGTGTTACATATTTTTTTTACTAAGGTGAAGATTGATTAGCACCGGTTTTTTTTCTCTCGTGTGTTTTTATAACTTATCTAACTTGAGCTATACATTCGTTTCCCCAATCGCGTCCAATCACCTATTTTTAGCACCGAGAACCAATTAAGGTCTAATTAAAGAAACTCATTTTACCTAATTACGCGACCCGTCTGTTTTGTGCTTCACTTGTCGTTTGCTCAGAATGCAAACGACGTTTTTTAAAATGAAATTAGAAAGACAGGCCTTCGTCCCCCCTGCCCTATTTTCTTTACGGGGTCATAACTTATCGTATAGGACGAGGCTTACCATTATTAACAGAACATTCATACTCGATTGACAATTATGCATTGAGTGACTCATTCAATCACTATTCTCATTTTTTTAAAATTCTAGATACTGGAGTTGTTTAAATATGTATTTTACTTAAAATACGAAGTTAACAAGATGAATTTAGTATTAAATGGGCTCTAATTCTCCTTTAGTGATAAATTTGTCCATTGGTTTATATATGCATTTATGTATGTATATTGTGCCCTTTAATTGGAATTTCCCTGACTACGTTGTAGATCATACATTGATATGCCAGATTCAATTGAGATACGTCACCCAACTGATTATTAAAATTTCTCTTTCTGCAAAAGTATTTTTATTTTTTAAATCAAAGCACATTCTCGACAGTGCTTTTAAACGTGCACTCCAAATAGACATAAAATAGGAATTAATAGTAATAACGTATATTATTCTCATTGTTGTTTCAAGTAGTATTCATTAGTAATTTAAATCCTTCTTTTAAGTATGCTTGTACTAAAAATTTCGCTATGCTTTAGCATTGAGAAATGTTAGAAATACGTCAAGATAATAGTGTACTCTAAATGTATCGAAAGAAAAAAAAATCAAAAGGCTACACGGCGTACATGCATAATGTTTGTTTTGCCATGCTTGTGATTGTGGTGTTATGAAAGTGTTTATTGATTTAAGTGGCGTGTTGCATTTATCACCATAACATATGGACGACGCGTGTTATTCCAATACACCTCCAGTGAACCACAGCTAAACGGAGCCCAACATGTTACTAAATTATTTCCAGGTCGGTTTTTACTTTACCATTGATCATAAGTCTCAATAGTTTGTTGACGTGTATAGTTAAAAAAAATAGAATAAAAATTCCGTTGTACTTTACCGTAAACCAAATAAATGTGAAATAACTGCCAGTATAAAAAAAATGTATTCACATTAATTGTTATGTACGTGAACGAATCAGATTAGTAATTAGGAATGAATATTCATGATAGCTAATAATTAGTTTGAAAGTAAAATGAACTTTCAAAGTCATTAATTACTATTATATTAGATAGTTTAGATTGTATATTATAGAAGTACTGCATGGGTGAGTACTAATGTGAAATTGAAACAAAAACGCAACCATTGATCACCTTACAGTCAAACCCTATCTTAATGTATTATCTTGATACATAGATTAATGTAAAAGTGTATTGAACACCCACGTTTCACCTGTACTTTTAAGGCGTGGTATTTCCCCATCTTCTGCAAACTCAGTAAACAATGTTTAAGCTTCTCTACCCACGATTTAATGACCCTTCAACCATCCTCTTTCTATCAGCCGCCATCAACCATCCCCATCCCCTCAGCCGCCATCAACCATCCCCATCCCCTCAGCCAACAGTGAACCCGTCCCTGCAGACAATGAAATAAAACTTGATCACCCGTTACGTTACGGCCAGTAAACATATTTTGGATGTTCTGATGTGGCAGGGGGGGGGGGGGGGGGGGGAGGGGGGGGGGGGGAACACAACAACAAAAACAAGAACAACAAAAACAACAAAAACAACAAAAACAATAAAACGAAAAAGAAAAACCCTGGCCTGATCTTGTCATGATAGAGTGCACGTAAATCTGAATAAAGATCTTTCTGAGATTATTTTATTACATCGGTGATTTACTTACAATTGCAGGAATATTTTTTTCTGAGCTTCTTCTTCTTCTTCGTTCTTAATTATTAGTGTTGAAGGGGATCGAGATTTATCTGCCAGTGGGTCTGAACTCGAGACCATGAGCTTTTTGCCGACTCGACCACGCCTCCAACACAATTAAGCGTTACGTGTCAACTGGTTATGCACCATTGAGGCCATTGACTCCGATTTCAACCTGCTTTTCTTTTTGGATTTGCTTCCATAGCCTTTGTCCAACCAAGAACAAGCTACAAGGCAGCAGTTGTTTGATTTTGGAGTTGTCTCTCCTAGAAGAGTATATGTCCCAGTTACGGCCAGTAAACAGATTTTGGATGTCGACCACGCCGACCCACTTTTTCTGAGCGTATTGCAGCTTGTGATTCAAATATATTGGAATAAAGATTATTTTATTACAGCTGTGATTTACTTACATATGCACACATATCTTGCTTTCTGAGCGTATTTTATTGCAGCTTGTGATTCAAGTATATTTGATCAAAGGGGTCGGCGTGGTCGAGTCGGTAAAGCTCATGGTTTCTAAGCCGAAAAGTCTCGAGTTCGAACCCTCGGGCAGATGAGGCTCTTTAGCTGGAGACAGCCACTCTTCTAGGAAAGACAACTCCAAAATCAAACAACTGCTAGTTTGTTCTTGGTTGGACAAAGGTTATTAAATCAAATCCAAAAAGAAAATCAGGCTGAAATCGGAATCAACTACCTATTAGGCACATAACCAGTTGACACGAATACCTAATTGTGTGGTAGTGAATCCCTTCCAACACTAGATTTAAGAACGCTGAAGAAGAAGAAGAAGTAGCCACACGCTCTAGTGCGAGACTACGCCATCTGTAGAGCTGAGAACAATCGTTTTATTGATATTAATAGCAGCCAATTAAAGGAGGGTGAGTATATTATCTTATATCAGCCAAAACACTGGTCCTAGTTCAAAAGATTCTCGGCTATTTCGAAATCGGCCAACTTTAAGTGCAGTTAAAATAAATGTTAAGTGTGATCCCTGCCCGTTACGATCTTATAAACTTTATAGATGTATTTTAAGAATGTTTAAGTGCTGGGTTTAAGGGTGTGGCACTTCTTAAGTACGCCCTCTTCGATTTTTTTTTTTTTTGCAGGTTGGAGAGGATGCCGTAAAAATAGTAGAGCACAAAGGGGGTTAACTCTCAGTTTTCACAGGCCCCTTGCCATGCAGCGATGTGGGGTAAATATTTGGTGAATCTCGAGAGCTTCTCAGTTACATTGTCTCCCTTTAGGCGTGGTCCCTGGCTCGTTGAGTCAAGCCAAGAGGAGGGTTGGGGGGGGGGGGTGCTTCTTGGAGGTATACAATACTTAGGATGGTATGCTCCTTCCCAAGGGTTATACATCCTCAAGGTATAAAATACAACTTTACACTGATATACTACTTGGGATTAAGCTATGCCACGAGATTTGCTTAAAACGTGGTCTCATGACATATATATATATATATATATATATATATATATATATATATATATATATATATATATATATATATATATATATATATATATATATGTATGTATGTATATGAAATTTTTATATTTACAATACGATAATTTTTTAACTTGCTAAAAATGCATAGAGGATTAATTAGGGTAATCTCCTCATGGAATCGATTTCAGGGCGTCTCGTCTGCTACATAGTAGTAAAATCTCCCAATATCGGTTTGGAGATAGGATACATGTAAATTAACTTTTATGAGTGTTTGTTTCTAAGTTGGTGTGCAATTAGTATGTTGCTGAGTTGGATGTGAATGTAGGTACAATACGTTAGTGCTAGTAATATAATGCTGAATGGGGGTAAAATAACGTTAGGTGTGGTTAGAAAAATGATACATAACAATAACTATAGTCAAATAACTATGGATGGTGGTAAAACAACGCTGAGATAAATGAACAAAGAATGTATTAAAATTAACGCTGAGATAAATAAACGCAGAATGTATTAAAATTACGCTGACTTTGCAAAAAATAACTGCTGAGTTGGTAAAATAATGCTGATGGGATATTGGATATTTTAAACCGTGTTAAAAGTGCTCAAATATTTGTGTCTATATGGCTTCTATCAGGCTTATAGTTTTTTTAGCCATCTGTGTTTGCTTTGTTTGTTTCCATCCTACCCCCTCCCCTTTTCAAATCAGCTATAAACCCCGTCCCCCCTAAAATCAGCCATTACCCCCCACCCTCATCAACCATGACACCCTGGGTCCCAAGAGTCTCTGACGTTACGAGACCCAGGGACTGTCTGGCTCAATGTTTAGCACTAATGTGTTTATAAGACACTCAAAGCTGAATCAACCCGGGGATCAATAGGCCAGCTTTCAAAGCTAAACCAATCCACGGCCACGTTTCAAAGCTAAACCAATCCACGGCCGCGTTACATAGAGCTAAACCAATCCATAGGGGTGATCCTATCACAAACCGAACCACCAAGGGAGACAAATCCAAGGGAGTTAAATCCGATTGCAAGTTGCATCTGTTTTTCGTGGAGACGCAAACAAAACAGCTTTAGAAAAGCCAAAGACAAGATACTTAAAGTTTTTTTGGGGAGAGATGAAATTTGGAGAAAAAAATCTGATAATATAAAGTATTTGTGTTCTGTCGTTCATAAATATAAAACTCCTGTTCCAGATAAAGGACAAGGCTATTTATTTTTTGTAAATCTAAAATTATAGCCCATGTTGTCATATTTTATTTAACATTTACAATTTTTTATTTACATTTACAAAGTATTTCAGTCTTTATGTGTTTTTTTTTAACGTTGATGGTTTTCATGTAGTTTTTTCCAACGCTTTATACAAAGAAACAAAATTCTGAGTTCCCTAAACACATTTGTGAATTTCTATAACAAGTTTGTGTCTTTAACTGGATTGTGTCTTTCATCAACAACCAGCAAATTTTAGGCTTTCTCCAGCAAATTTTAGACTTTCTCCAGAAAATTTTAGACTTTCTCCGACAAATTTTAGGCTTTCTCCAGCAAATTCTAGGCTTTCTCCAGCAAATTTTAGGTTTTCTCCAGAAAATTTGAGACTTTCTCCAAAAATGTTAGGCTTTTCCAGCAAATTTTAGATTTTTTCTACAAAGTTTAGCATTTCTGCAGCAAAAGTATTACTTTATCCAAAAAAATGAAATTACTATCTCCAACAAATGTATAACTATCTGCAACAGATGTGTGACTTTCTGCAACTATAATGTGAAGAGGTCTGCACAAACATCTCATTTCTGCTGCCAGTGTCCACCTCTGCAGGTCTGCACTGAGTCTCCATGCCTGGCATCCATATAAGAAGACGGTCATTACAGGCTATAGTACAAGTTTACTTTAACGCCAAGAAAAATGTCAAACCTGTATGTTAAGTGAGATATTTTTGCCAAAATCGAACGTCTGAGAATAAAGAATTAACCACAAAAAAAAGCATGACTTAATTTATTTTAGTAAGTGTGGCGAATTGTTAAACCTATTGTCATAGTTTTTATTTTTTTAGATTTTAAAAAGTAAAGAAACAAAACCAATGCTCACCCAACTTGGTCATGGAAATATCGAGTTATTTTTTTTTTCCCTTTTTTTTTTGGTTATGGGCATGGGGATGAGAAACGCATTGTTCAGCGCGTGAAATTAGCGATGGGCTCAATCAATTTTGTGTGGTAGCAGGTATGCTAATGGTGCTGGAAATACACGGCAACACGTGGGGGCTAATCAATAGTAATGATCGCTTACTAATGAGGGGACAGGTGTGAGGCGTGGAGGAGCGTGGCGTGTAGGATCGGGGTGGGGAGTGATGGGGGGGGTATTAATCTATGCGTGTGGATAGGGGACGGGGGATTTTGTGTGTTAAGTTACTCTCACAATAGACGTGCAGATAGTGAAGGGATACTAGTTGGTCTATTTCGTGATTAGATAATTGTGGTATTGGTTGTATGGCTAGTCTATAACTCCCGCATTGAAGGACAGTATACAAAAGAATCTCTAAGTAAATAGCTGAAACTAAAAAGACGAAACTACAAAGTTTTAACTCTAAAATTCGTTTTATTGTACGGCGTTCATAGTTGGTTATCAACAAAAGGGGACTGGAACACACTATATTTGTTAATAATAAATAGCTGTCATCGGTGAATTTAAAATATGAAAATATGTAGTGTTTTGATAAAGTACTTAACAAAGTAATGTAGGAAAACACAGGACTAATCCACTTGGAGCCAAAATTTCGGAAATGAAGATAGAGATAGATAGGTAATATGTTAAGACACCCAGCAATAGGTATTACAAGACGAGGCATATCACGGAATACACAAGGAACAAGACAAAACAGGAGACACGAAAACTCAAAGCGAAGAGACATTGAAAATGACTTGAAAACTATGAGAAATGTTTAGAGAAAATGAAGGAAATGACATAATCAGAGAAACATGCAACTAGGAGTTGAAAAAAAGGGCAAAGGCGAAGTAGGCAATAAGTCATGATTTATTGTACGGATATTCACATGAACGCTGTCGTTAACTATAGGAAGAGTAACGTCGTATCATCGGCATAATCATCTGCATTATCGAACTTTTCTTCCGCAAAAATATGACCTTAACCCAACTAGGTCCTCAACCCAACTAGGTCCTCCACATCTACGTCCTTCACCCAACAAAGACCTTGCCCCATCACGTCACAGCTAAAATAACAAAGACCTCAAAGAGATAAGGGCGTGAAAGAAAACGACAACGACCCTGATCGATGGAGGAAAAAGGAAAGATGAAAGAGATTTACGGCCTCTCCTGTCTGGAACCCAAGAATAAACGGCCAGTTTGTCCGGCCGGACCGTGGCATTAACGCCAATCCTGGAATTGCTCTTTGACAGGTAAAATACAAATCTGTTGACTGACCCTCAGCGTCACTGACCCCGGTAGACGGTCATTTCCTGTTGAGTTCACACGGCGGTGATTGTATCGGTGGGACGGTCACGTATGAGGGAAGTTCTGGCACCAGGGGAAGATAACCCCAGCATAAAATACAACCTTAATAATTGGAAGCTTTGTTATGGTGAAAGGGATATAATCCCTTACATTGGCGTATTGGAGTTGACTTTTTTTTTAAAAAGCAGAACAAAAAAAAATATCACTTTCAGCAAATGTTTCATTTTGGATTAATTTCCTTGCCCTTATCAATCAACCAATCAGACGCTTCCTTTAACGCCGTGGTAAAACCCTAGTTCAGAAATCGGACCAATCACCGCGCTCGTTTCATCGAGTGGGTCTGAACTAGAAGGAAATGAGAATCTCGTATTCGGGGAGGTAATAATTAACTTCTACAGGAGAATAATAATTAACGTCTTGAGGAGGATAATAATTAACGTAAAACTAGCATTAGTGTGGGGAGGGGGGGGGGGGGGTGGGCTTTTTATCTTATATCCTGTGGGGTAATTTTCATGTGCACGTGTTTGAGAAATATTCGTTAAGGTTTTAACCGTGAGGATTTTAATAATTTTATTGTTCTTGCGTTTACAATCTTCCGAGCCTTGTTTCAAGTAGTTATAGCCAGAAGGTAGAATAGGTTTTGTTAGTTACGAACGAGTATACAGTTAGACTAGACGAGGCGGTTTAGCAGAAATTCTATGATGAAAGGAAAATGTGGTAATTAAAAGCAAAAATATTCCATTTTGAGAACGCGAGTTGCATAGGTGTGCTGAATTAGAGTTTTTTTAGATGATATTTTTTTAATGGCAGGTGAAACTACTGTGTAATCAGCATAATTAGAGCCATCTTTTAGAACTTTTTTAAAGAACGTTAAGTATACATTAGTGCTGGGTGGACACAGTGACAATTCTCAGTTTTTGAACTACTTGCCAATTGTTGCCGGGTACATATTAAGGCTGGGTGGACACAGAGACAATGCTCAGTTTTTACAATACTTGCCAATTGTTGCCGGGTACACATTAGAGCTGAGTGGACGCAGCGACAATGCTCGGTTTTCACACTATTTGCCAATTGTTGCTCGGTACAGATTTTGGACACGCTTCCTAAATTTGAAAAGCGAGGTAAACAAAGATGGAGCAAATAGATTGGCAGATAAATACATACGCAACATCAAAAAGGCCAGATTCACCTTTAACTCACTACGGCGGATATGAAATCCCAGTCTTGTCCTTACTATATGGCTCAGAGACCTGGAGGGTTACAAAATCAAACATTAACAGGCTACTACTTTGCTTAAGGGGTCATGCATAAATTACGTTACGCTTTTTTTTTTTGACGATTTTTACCTACCCATAACCCCACCGTCACAAATTTACGAACCCATCCTCCTAGGAGAGAGGCGTCACTTAAGGACGACACCCCCCCCCCTAAGACGCAGGCTCAAAAATATTTTCCAGACAGTCATCAGCACATACTTGTGGCACCAGACTCACACAGACCCATCCGAAGAGCGCTTTTCAGAACGGAGCCCAAGGGAAAATGCCAATCGCATGAATTTTATTGAATGAAGTATGTATGTCAAAACACGCAATGTGCTGTGTGGATGAAGAGGCTTTAAACTTTAAACTTAATATCCAGTCACCTTAACATCCCAATATGCTGGGTGGATAAAGAAACTTTAAACTTAATATCCAGTCACCTTTAAAATGAAATGGGTTGGGTCGATGAAGGTGCTATAAGCGTAATATCCAGTCACCTTAATTGAGACGGAGTAGAGAGCTGGACTGCTAACCCGTAAGTCTCGAGTTCGAATCCGGGTTCAAGTCAGTACACCGTCCCTGAGTCCACCCAACTCTGATGGTTACTCACGTTAGGGAAAAGGCGGCTGGGCATAGTGCTGACCACACTATCTCTTCATATGCCGAGGTCAAAGAAACAAGTGAACAATACTTCACCTGCCCCATAGACCGTCAGGTTTGAAAGGGAACTTTACTTTATTTTATCTTAACATCGCAATGTGCTGGGTGGATGAAGAAGCTTTAAACTTAACATCCAGTCACCTTTACAACACTAATATTAATGGCAAGTTTGACCTGAAAACGTTGCATTCCTCATCGAATCTCGAACAACGTACACTTAAAAAATCCGGACTACACAAAACGATCCGGAAGTTGAGTTTTAAGCCTCCCATTATTTATTGTACTCTAACGCTGGCGACCTAACATTTGTATCACCCATCGTTTGAAATAAAGAAAAAAAAAAACACAAAGAAAAATCGTGATCAATGATTTTCACGAGCGGACGATAAAATCGCGATTGATTCGATACTTGGAACATCGTAACCCGAACATGCATCATGCAAGTAAAGTACTGCGACATGGATCTCTTGTGTGATTCACTGATCGCGTCAACCCGTTGAAACAAAAACGGTATCAATAGTTGGGATGTGTCATAAAGAAACACTACGGGTATCACGTGATATGAACATATTAGTTACGGACCACGGAAGTAATATTTTTTTAATTTATCTCATGTAGTCGAGATATCTCATATTTAATCTCCGCGCCGTCGTCTGTTAAAAGCTCTAAGCTTGTTCATTGTAGTGGACGGTAAATTTTTAAAGATTGTTTTTTGGTGTACAAAGCCATGCATTAAATGTTAATTGAATTTTATCCTCTCTGCGACTAACAAATTGAAGATATTTTTTTACAGGTATGTCTGATGTCAAATGATTGGCGGAAATATCGATCCTGACTCACCTGTGGTCAAAGCGGATGATTAAGGGGTGAGTGCCCACCGTGCTCACCCGGTGAGTCATGGGGATTAAGTCATCGCTTCCGGTCGTAAAATTTAACCGGCGACCACGTGATGCGTGAAGTGATGGGTGAGTGATACGGGTTACTCACAGCTGTCTTTGTGTGGGGGTTGTGTGGGGGTGGTGGGGAGGGGTGACGGGGAGAGAAAAAGTTGTGTCATACCTGGATAAAAAGATATCTTGATGATTCACACACAAAAGTAATAGCAATTTCACCTGTTAAAACAAATGGACTCTACTTCACCTACCATTAGACATATATAATATGCGTACGTTTATCTTTCGCTGTCTTATTTTCAATTAATCTTGCAGTTAGAGCATCTTAATCTTTTAAAAAGATAGTAGCACAACGCATCCAGATTTCTATAATAATGCGTGTTGGTTGCAGCTAAATCTTTGTTTTGAACATAGAGCTGTACAAGTCGACTACCCTTGTTTTAATAGTGCTGAAACACTAGACGCCGTTGCTTAACTAGGAGGGTGGGTGGGGGCTTGGGGGTGGGGGCTAGGAGGGTGGGTGGGGCTTGGGGTGGGGGCTAGGAGGGATGTTTCAAATGCGGTTTTTAAGGTAGGTTTTTTGGTCGTGGCGGTTAATTTAGGATAGTAGGTTGATGGGATATGGAACTTGTTGGGGTGTAGCCGGTTGTTGGGGTGGGGAAATTGTTGGGGTGTGACAGAATGTCGGGGTGGGGCAGGTTGCTGGAGTGGGGATAGGCTGCTAAGGTAGGGCAGGTTGCTGTGGTAGGATAGGTTCAGAGGCGTAGCAAAGGGGAGCGGGGTGGGGGGTACATACGTCCCTGGGCGTCGACCTTAGGGGGCGCCAAAATGGGTTGTAAAAACAAATCAAAATCTCATTTTAGCTGCAGTTTTGCATTATAAATATAAAAAATATATGGCGAGGGGGGGGTGCAAATGGAAAGTTTGAGGGGGATGCAAATTGAAAGTTTGAGGGGGGTGCAAATTGAAAACTGAAAGGTCGTTCCCGAGGGGGTCGCCAAATTGAAAGTTTGTCCCCGGGCGCCATGAAGGGTCGCTACGCCTCTGGATAGGTTCCTGTGTGTGGTAGATTGCTTTGGCGGGGTAGTTCGCTGTGGTTGGGGCACGACCTTCCACCGGTGCAGATTGCTGCAGTTTATCGCACTCACCATTTTCAAACCTAAAACCAACCCATCGCGACCGTCCCGACTCGCGTTAAAAACCCACCCAAAACCTTTCTAATTTATAACGGGTTCGTTTCTCTCCCCCCCCCCCCTGCCAAGTGGATGTCAAACCCTAAGAGGTTTACACCCTACCCACGTGACAAGGGAGCCACTGTTAATTGCCCGGCTCACGTTGGACACCAGGCCCGTCTTCTGAAACCGTTTTACAAACCGCACGGAGAAGAACGACGCACCGGTCATTTATTTTCCCTGCCTGGGAGTCTGACTAGTGCAGTGGGGGGGGGGGGGGGGAAGGGGGAGGAGGTTATTGGAGTTGTGTGATGTGGTGGGGGTCTCAAGTGTTTGTTTAAAGGACAGGCGTTGAGCAAGGTGGTGGTAAATGAGGTTTTGCGTTATATCACCGTCTGCGACATGGTAAATAAAGTCAGTGTGACCTTGACGATAAGGTTCTCCGGTTTCAATGACCTTGTCGGAAATCTAGTCAATGTATGTCAATATCATGCTATAATTAAACTTAGTGACCTTGTCAGTTAACTTGTCATGACCTTGACAAAGACATAGTCATGTACTTCCCCGTGATTTCGCCAAACAACGTGTCTATGACATTGTCAGTAACCTTGTCAATGAAACCCTCCCACGATCCTGTCATTAACTTTTTATGAACTTGACGAAAGGACACGAGTTCGCTTTGCGGCGAGACGTAATGCTCTAGATCAGGGGTCTCCAAACTTTTCAGTCCGAGGGCCGCATTAACTATCAAATTTCAGTTCGGGGGCCAGTTTCTTCCAGGCTTGTCGTGATTTTTCTGGGCAAACTTCCTCAGCCATCACCAACAAACGTTTTTTTCCGTGGACAAAAAGATCTCCGCGGGCCGGATGAAAGGACCTCGCGGGCCGCATCCGGCCCGCGGGCCGTAGTTTGGAGACCCCTGCTCTAGATCAGTGGTTCTTAACCTGGGTTCGATCCAACCCCAAGGGTTCGGTGAGTCAGTCTCAAGGGTTCGATGAGTCAGTCTCAAGGGTTCGGTGAGTCAGTCTCAAGGGTTCGGTGAGTCAGTCTCAAGGGTTCGGTGAGTCAGTCTCAAGGGTTCGGTGAGTCAGTCTCAAAGGTTCGGTGAGTCAGTCTCAAGGGTTCGGTGAGTCAGTCTCAAGGGTTCGGTGAGTCAGTCTCAAGGGTTCGGTGAGTCAGTCTCAAGGGTTCGGTGAGTCAGTCTCAAGGGTTCGATGAGTCAGTCTCAAGGGTTCGGTGAGTCAGTCTCAAGGGTTCGGTGAGTCAGTCTCAAGGGTTCGATGAGTCAGTCTCAAGGGTTCGATGAGTCAGTCTCAAGGGTTCGGTGAGTCAGTCTCAAGGGTTCGATGAGTCAGTCTCGGGGGTTCGGCGGAGGTCAAGATACACGCCCTACTCATATGATTCATGGACGATAAAAACATCACGAAGGATTTAGTGCATGCGCAGTTGAAAGTGGTGGGGTTCGGTACCTCCAAAAGTGTTAAGAACCACCGATCTAGATGATTGTGGTCATGGCTGCAGTCATTTTGTCATAAACTTAATTTTAGGTACTCGTAGCTTTAAGAAATAAAAAAATGAATACAACAAAATGTATAAACTAAATTACTCATGCATGGAGCTATGGTAGCAGTAAGAAATCTAAAAAATTATACTACCAAATGTAAAAGCTAAATTACTCATGCGTAAAGCTATAGGAGCAGGTAAATAACTGACTATAGCATTACGACTAACAAAATTTGTATGGTTAGTTCTGGGGACACATTAGTGATGTGTGTGCTCAAAAAGTTTATAAACATAAAATTCGTGTCGTCACGCGTATTTACCCTTAAAACATACGAGACAATAAACTCAGAATACAATTTTATTGAACACAATCAACAATTCAAATGGCAATAGAATAAGACTTTATTTAACGCTTCTACGCATTCGAATGACTAATTGAATACAATTAACATAATTTTAATCATCGGAGTATTGAATAGAATACAATTTAATTAACGCTTAACGCTTTTAAGCATTCGAATGGCTAAAAAAATCAACTAGTTTAATTTTGAGCATTAGAATATTGAATAGAATACTATTTATTTAACACATTTAAGCATTTGAATAGCTAAAAACCAATTAATTTAATTTTAAGCATTAGAATGTTGAATAGAATACAATTTAATTAACGCTTCTAAGCATTCTAATAGAATAGAATAAATTAAATTTTAAAACGATTTTCTCAAACATATTTCGCATTCGAATGTTGGTCAGAATACAATTGTATTTAACACTTTTAATCATTCTAATGTCGAATACAATTTAATTTAACATATTTCGCATTCGAATTTCGAAGGCCAAGCAAAAGTAGGACGCAGAATTCAGTTCCAACTTCTGGACTTCCAATATTCTCTCAGTATCTACACAGATCTTCAGCAATGAACTGGCTGGGCGGATGTGAACACGTTTTCTTTGTTAACTTATAACATATTCACATCAAATTTTCAACAGTTATTGCTTGTATTATTTCAACATCCCCGCATCCCGCTGTTGAAAGTGGGCATCAAGCAATGGCTGACTGAACAGTATGTAATGAGTGGAATAATTATTCAAGTCTTTCATCTGATATGCAAATCAGTATGAGTCACGGAAAGTCACGTGTCTTGCAGCCGGCGGAGAGCATTGCATTAAAGGCGCGCGTCTTTGTGAGATGTGTGAGGGTTATGATACAGTGTGGTTACTGTGCATGTTGGTGAGGGTGGGGGGGGGGGGGGAGCCCATATATGTGAGTGTATGTGTTGCGATGTAATGTATGATTATGTAGTTGTGACCGATAATGCAAGAGTTCGTGGTATTAGTTTATTAGTGTGATTGTTTGTTGCAATTTGGATCTCTGACAAAATAAAAACAAAGTAGCTCACTGTAAAATAGGGTTAAATTTAACCACAGTTTTAACCATAATTTAACTGATGCCCGAACTGGTATGGTTCAGGCAAGGCTAGAGACTCGATTGCAGTATTTTTTTGAGAAATTTTTCTTCGACACGGGGGGCGGGGTGTTTCTTGAAACTTTTGTGAGTGGGTGGAAATACATTTATGATGGGGTGGGTACTTGTTAAATTATATTTTGATATAAATTAGTTTGGTTTGGGGGGGGGTGGCGTGCATGGAAGGGATGGTTACTTGCTCCTCCCCTCCTCCCCCCTGCGGACGCCTGAAAGAAACTCTGCTCGGTTGGAATGAAACAACGATATGAAGAGGACTACAATTTTAATTAAAATATACATAAAACTGTATCTTTAACATTCCTTTTTATGGTAAACTTGCTACATGAATATGAATAAAAAAGTAACAGCAGTGAATTATTTTTAGTCCCGTTTGAAAGCGGCAGTGATAAATT
This sequence comes from Physella acuta, assembly GCF_028476545.2. Taxonomy (NCBI): domain Eukaryota; kingdom Metazoa; phylum Mollusca; class Gastropoda; family Physidae; genus Physella; species Physella acuta. Next base: position 43,333 of record NW_026732472.1, on the reverse strand, counting down.
TGTTGTGTTTACAAATTCCTTCAAAAAATATTTTTGTAACGTAGGGGGTCAATACCGGTGAAGGTCTATGCTCATTACAAATGGAAAAAATCGATCATGAAAGGCATGTTATATCACATAGAGAGAAGGCTACTTAATCAAGTTGTATTAAAAACTGAAAACCTACCCCCCACTAGCGTCGATCTTACCCCCTACCTCTGTCAATATCCTACCCCCCTTTTTTTCCCGTTCAGTGGTGGAACATGCTAGAAGGGTCTTATGAAAAAACCTCGAGAACATCATTCATACATGGGATCAATGGGGATACGACACGAGGGGTTGGGGCACCAATTAGAGAGGGGGGGTGAATTAAATAGAGCTTGAGATGATTTAGACGTGACGTCTTGAGATGATGCATGTTAAAAGGCCAGAGGGAGGGGAGGGGGTGGAGATTCCTGGAATGGGGGGGGGGGGAGGGGGTAAGATGTCTTGACATCATGCATAGGCTATCGAGATGGCAGTATGTAGTAACGTCATGTAAAGGCTATGAGATGGTAGTATGAAGAGTTGAAATAATTCATGTCCATATGCAAAACATGGATGTCAGATGGAGGGGGTGAGGATAGGAGTGGGGGTGGGGGTGGGTAAGACCAGTTTTTTTATGTGGAGGGTAGGTTTACGTTAAAATGTAGAAATATTATGTACAGACTGTCAAATGGTAATGTGATTTAGATGTGCAGACTTCCAATAATTCATGTCAATAGACCAGAGGAAGAGGGTTGGAATTCGTTGGGGGGGGGGGGGTAGGAACAGTCTGGAAGCTGAGTGTAAATTTACGATAGTATGTTGTAACATCATGTATAGGCTTTGCGATGGTAGTATGTAGTAATATCATGTATAGGCTATGTGATGGTAGTATGTAGTAATATCATGTATAGGCTATAGAGGTGGTAGTATGTAGTAATATCATGTATAGGCTATGTGATGGTAGTATGTAGTAATATCATGTATATGCTATAGAGGTGGTAGTATGTAGTAATATCATGTATAGGCTATAGAGGTGGTAGTATGTAGTAATTATAGGCTATAGAGATGGTAGTATGTAGTAATATCATGTATAGGCTATAGAGATGGTAGTATGTAGTAATATCATGTATAGGCTATAGAGATGGTAGTATAATATAGATGTGAAGTTGAAATAAAATAATTCATGTCAATAGGCAAGAGATAGGTGTCAGAAGGAGGGAATGGGGATGTTAGGGGGGGGGTGTAAGAACAGTGTGGATGTGGATATGGATACATGATCATGAAGTAACACAATGCTATGAGATTGTAATAGCTAGCGTTCAAGGCTTAAAATGTATGACCCCCAAATAGTGACACGTTATAGTTTTTGTTGTTATACATACGGCTGAGTACGCACGTTGGCATTCAGGAAACTAAATAGCTACTACTGACTTCTATCAAGTCTATGCGTAAGTAACAAAAACAACAAATAAGTTTTTAACTGAATTTAATATGTGTATATACTTTCAATACAATGAAGGCTACACTGTGATAAGATAATGTAATGATTGAGGGTTATGGAGCGGGGAAATGCCTGACGATGCACGGGAGATATATATATATATATATATATATATATATATATATATATATATTTATTTATTGTTGTATACAAGAAAATCGTTTATGCCATGTGGGGGTTTATCTATGCCAATGTCGCTGCAACTTTTAGCGAGGGTAGGTTTATGCTAGCAGCATGCTTTAGCCCCGGGGGAGGGGGGTAGAAAAATCTCGCTGGACCCTCAGGAAAACATCTAGTTGTGGCCCCAGGAACTGTGCTGTAAAAGTCCATATTCGAGTTTTGATTTTTTTTTTAATTGTTGATATTTTACCATTCCTTCATGCCAAATCGTAAAATTTAGACTTTGATGGAGAAGAAATACACAATGAAGATTTCAACCTGGAATTGGGGGCCCTTTATGACACAGCCAGTCCACCCCTTAACTAAAACCAGAGCTAGTTCTAAGATAACTTCTAACCTGCCTGGATTATTATAAGAGATCGATAGAAAAAACAGCTTCGATAGCCTCTACCCTTATTGTTACATGTAGAATTTGTCGTCTAAATTTAGATACATCTAATGTACTTTATTTAACGATGCAATGTAACACTGATTCTCTCGTATCAAATAGAAGATTTGTAACACAAGATTTGATAAAGGAAGCAGACGTTGAGGAAAGTATTGATGATGTCGTCTGTTGTGTGAGTTGTTGAGCCAGTAGGGTTTAAGGTTAGCACCAAGGGTCAGAGGTTAACTGGGATGTAGGCGAGGGTATGAGTTCGGCCGTGACCTTTATTGTGAGCGTATTTTGATACAATTACCGCGGGGTGGGGTGGAGAGGACACGACGAAGGGGGTGAGTAGGTGGAGGGGTGGGCGGTGAATAAATAGAGGGGGGATGAGTAAGTGAAGAGGAAGAGAGAAGGGGAGTAGGCTTACGAGGTGTGGGAAGGGGGAGTAAGGAGGGGGAGTGATGATATATGGGGGGTGGACGAAAGAGGTACGTGAAAGAGTAGAGATTAAGTACGAGCAGACGGAGGGAAGTGAAGGAGGAGAGAGTGAGTACGAAGAGAGGATGAATAAGGAGAAGGGGAGTGAATGAGTAGAGGCAGGGTGTAGAAGAACGTAATGAACGTGTTGTGATGTGTGTGAGCTGATGGGTTGGGGGGGGGTGAAACACAATACGTGTGCACACACTAGAGGTGCTCACGACAGGTGAAGCCGAGGGTGACTGCAGGCAGACGATGATACAGGTGAACGAGTTAATCCAGGGTAACCCTAATCTTAATTCCTTAATTTATTGCCGACGCGTCAATTAGCTGGGAAAGATATACAGTTCATGATTTTTTTTTTTATGAGGATCTTCGCTTTGTGTTTAAATAGTAGAACAAAAAACACAAAAAAACACGTAAACTGGTACTAAATATAGCACGGTGCCTGTTGATTAGCCGTACCTGTATACAGTATTTGAATAGCTTGTAGCAACTGGCTTGTAACGATACTTGGATCTAGAGCCGTACTTGAACAATAAGCCCAGTTAACAAGACCAAGAGTATCGTTCAAGACGATACCAGCTGTACTTAAAATCATCCTATACAATTTGGTGTTAAACGTTTACACAGAAAATGATGACGCAAATCAGTGTAGCGTTAAGTTTGGTACTTTAGAAGAGGAAAATTTTAAGTCGTTTCACAGTTTCAGAGGTAAATTTCATTTGTATCTGAGCTACAATAAATTTATTCTTTCGAGCTTTGAGATCTATGTGGCAGAATATCGGATTTGTAGCTCTAGTGCTGTTGTTAGGTTTGTAGCCTTTGCAATTATTCTAACGCTCATCTCCTTATTTGAGGCTGGAGTGGTCGTATGGGTAAACCGAAAAGTCCAGAGTTCGAGTCCCGGGCAGATGCGGCTCAAAAACTGGGGACAGCAACCCATCTAGGAGAGACAACTCCAAAATCAAACAACTGTTGCCTTGTAGTTTGTTCTTGGTTCGACAAATGTTTAGAAAGCAAATCCAAAAAGAAAAGCAGGCTGAATCCGAATCAACGGTCTATACAGGACATAACAGACGTAATACTTAATTGTGTTGGAGGGAATCCCGTCCAGCATTTAATTCAGTACGAAGATCTCCTCACTAGTGGTGGCAGACGTGAATAGAAAACCAAATCATCAATCGAATAGACTAGGTTAAAAACAACCAAAAAATTGCGTTCAGTTGTTATAAAGCTGAGTATTGCCTGTCGTATAATAAGTAAGAGTGATGGCCTATTGTTTTCCTTCTCAGTTTCCTAAGCGAAGTGACATTGTGTTGACATAAATGACAAGATAGAGTCACTCAAGGAGAGATAAGCAATACGTTGTCTTCTAGCGGCAATCTCGACAGCTTGGGTGGTCTGACGGCAGTGAGTTATTGGATGCATGGAATATTCCAGATCGTGCATTTTTATTATCGAAACTGCGTGTGGGGGAATGTTGACTTAAACGTTCTCATTGAGATGCTAATGTAGACTGAAGTTCAAAGGTCATTCACAATGTTAGCTTTGACGTACTAGAAAATAAGTGAGTTATTAGCAGTTTGTTTTGATTTGTAAATTATACAAAGACCAATTCGTGAGTTTCACAATTTCGGCTAAAGATTTAGTTATTGTATAAAAAAGTATTTCTCATTTCTCATAATGCGTAAACGCTTTTACCATACACTTAGTAATATTTTTGTTTATGTTTTTGTTTATGGAATAAAATATTACGCACAGAAACGACATGTTAAACGTTACTATCAAAGCAATTAGATAGGCTACTCACTGAGACTATAAGGTGTTCAGCAAAAGCCGTCCAAATTCTTCTTCTTTGTTCTAAATTGTAGTCAGAGTTTCTTCCAGGAATCTCTTCGGGGGGGGGGGGGGCTTGCGAAATTTTTTTACCGCCCCCTTTCCCGAACGAAATGAAATTTATATAATTTATATAGAAAATATAAACTTTTAACTGTGTCCGCCCCCCCCCCCCCCCCCGAAGAAAGTCTTACACCCCCCCCCCCCCCGAAAATTTCAAATTTCAAAGTCTGGAAGAAACACTGATTGTAGTGTTGAAGTAGGTAACCTCCAACATAATTAAGTATTCAGTCATATGGTACCTTGACTCTGATTTCATCCTGCTCTTTTCTATTTACTTTCGCTTCTATACCTTTGTCCACCCAAAAACAATCTGCAAGGCAGCAGTTGTTTCATTTTTGAGTTGTTATTTTTTTCCCTTTACAAACCTAACCCTACTACAAATTTCAGACAACGTTTTAGATACCCATCTCCTCGTTATGTATTTATCTTATACAACTTAAACGAAAAACGCGCCCAGCAATCGATAAAAGAGTGCGGATCGAATCCCCAGAACACAGAAGTTATAGCCCATAAGCTCATTAAAACCTGACAGACTTCTCCAGCATACCCGTGGTGGTCATGCCAGGGACTAACCATGTTAAACGTCTTCTCATTTCCCCCGGGTGCCTAAACTCTAAAGTCTCATCTATTAGAGTGAGGGTTCTCAAACTGCACTCAGAAAAGTCTCATCGCTCTATGAAGTTGGTCGTAAAAGTTGTATTTCTTATCTGTTAAGGCAGTGCTTCTCAAACTATACTCTGAAACGTCTTATTTCTTAACTATACTATTTTCAGTGGATTATACCTGAAACAGCATGTCTTTAAAGATTTAGTCACAAAACCTAACTTCTTGTCAATGATTCTCAACCTATACTCTGAAACGTCGCATCTCTTTAGCACGTCTCTCATAAAACTTCATTTCTTGCCTGTTAAGACAGTGGTTCTCAAACTATACAAGTATAAGTGGATTGTACCTGAAACGTCATATTTCTTTAAAAATTTGGTCACAAAACCTAACTTCTTGTCAGTGATTCTCAAACTATACATCGCTTGAGTAGATATTTTTTAAAAACATCTAATATTTTAGGAAGTAGGACATAGAACCTAAATTAATGTTTCGTTCTATCATGAGATGGGATGCATTACAAGAATGTTTGCCAAAATGCAAATCACATTCAATAAAGCAGTAGTTCTCGAACTTTCCGAGGAAGCTTAAAAATTACAGTTTTTTTGACATTTTAGAACCAGTTGACCTCCAATAAAATAATGATTCCCAAAATTCTTAACTCTACCATTAGACAGTGACTCTTCAAGAAAGTGATTATAAAATTCTAATTTATTTTTCCAAAAAAAAACAAAACAACAATGATTTCTAAAGAAAAGATGTTCAGAACCATCTTATTTGCCAATAGACAGCATTTCGTTGAAATCTAACATATTTTCAAAAAATGAAGCGGTGCTAAAAAAATTAACTTAATTTTCGAAAAAACAAAATGATGTCGAAGAATCTAAACTACTTTCCGAAAGACAGTTAAAACATCCAAGCACATTAAAGGAAAATTTAAATAACTACTATATTCCCCTCCTAAAGTCTCATCCATAACCGTAATTAATCACCATCACAACCAACAACGCAATAGTTTCTAAATTTGCAATAATACCACGAACGTAATTTTAAAAATGTAGCTGACTACATTCACTGACACAAGGCGCCCCACTGCCCTTCATGACATACATTCATTGACAAAAGGCGCCCCACTGCCCTATACTACATACATTCACTGACACAAGGCGCCCCACTGCCCTTCATGACATACATTCATTGACAAAAGGCGCCCCACTGCCCTATACTACATACATTCACTGACACAAGGCGCCCCACTGCCCTTAATGACAAACATTCAATGACCCAAGGCGCCCCACTGCCCTTAATGACATACATTCAATGACCCAAGGCGCCCCACTGCCCTTAATGACATACATTCAATGACCCAAGGCGCCCCACTGCCCTTAATGACATACATTCATTGACAAAAGGCGCCCCACTGCCCTTAATGACATACGTTCAATAACCCAAGGCGCCCCACTGCCCTTCATGACATACGTTCAATAACCCAAGGCACCCCACTGCCCTTAATGACAAACATTCAATGACCTAAGGCGCCCCACTGCCTTTTGTTACATACATTCAGTAACGTAAGACGCCCTAGTTCCCTCTATGTAAGTAACCACAATAAGCTTTTCCAGCTGAAAAGAATCACAAGACGAAGCTTGTTATTAATATTGCAGAAAATATTTTATCACAAATCTTGATTATTTTTAATACATAACAAGACATATTCCGCATACAAGTTGTTTTTTACTGACTTAAATGCTTCTATCTAATTTCTTTGAATAATTTACCATATCGTTTTACATTACAAATCGGCATAACAAATAAAAATAGATAATTGCTATTTGAGACGGGTGAATTATAAATATTCAATATTTCTTTGCAGAAAGCAATCAATCTAAGTTGTTGTTTTTTATAAATTATATGACTGCTCTTAAAATTTGTCAATTATGCATTAAATTGGCGAACTGCTATTACGATATTTAAACATGTGCTAAATAAATACATTACATATAGTTAATAAAATGTATACACATATGTATATATATATATGTATATATATGTATGTATTTCATGTGTGTGGTTGTGTTTTATGTGTGTGTGGATTTTACAGCTATGAAATGAGCTAAGAATCCTCTAAAAAAAAACAACTTTCGAATGTCTAAAATAAAATATATTTTTTCTCTTTCTACATCCACAGTGAATATTTTCTCTTTCAATAAAAATTAGAAAATAAAAGTTGAGAATAAAATAAAGCCACCATATTCCTGCTGGGGGTTTAGGGGAGATAAATAAATAAGCAACATTAATCCCCGGATGTGGGGATGCCATATCCGGTCAATGAGATCTAGCCTTGGGGTAAAGGGCGATAATATGTTCGACGCTTAAGTCTGTGACAAGGGCAGGAAGCAGGCATGAATGCTGGGATTACGTATATAATAGTACTTAGAATGTCTGGTTTTTAGGCACAAAACAACACAGATAAAAAACGCCAATGTATCGTTAAGAATATTTTGTAGAGAAGACTTGTATACAAGCAAAACACGTATAATTTATTTAACCAGTCTACCCAAGACATTATAGATTCAGGAATGCAATAACATGTTAGATCATTAGCCCATTCATTAGTGGCTGACCTTTTCTCGACGTGCATTGAAGTCAGACATGCCCGTGTATTTAGCCTAATTAGAAATGCCATTAACACGGGGTTTAAGCCACTATTCAGCCATGCGGATTAATTAGTCGGTTCAATCAAGGGAATGAAGTCTGCGAGACGGCTAAGCCGTGTGGTGTCCCTTGTGTATGTCTGTTAACACATGCTAAAAAAAAACGACCATTACCCTTACCTAAAGGGTTAATAATAATCGACACGCAGGAATGCGAACATACATACACCGACACAGACAGATACATGCCGACTTTTAATACATGTAGAACAGGATTTGTGGCATCAATAACATTTAATTCTTCGGTTTTATGCGTCGCTAGCGGTAATTACGGTAATTTGTTTTTTTATATACCGATTAGTGCAATGTGTGAAACGAAATGTAAACAACTTACACGTGTTTGAAAACGGTGTTAGAATGTAGTGTTTAAAGATGTGATGATCTGAACAATATATTGGCATCTGAACAAGGGATTATCTTATTGTCTGAATAATTTGTAGATTTTTTCCAAAGATTGTCCGATCTATAAATTTGATTCCATGAATGACTAAGCAGTCTATAGGTTTGGTAAGTAAAGTTCCTCTTCAGACATAGCGATCCATTGGCAATCATTTGTCCTAGGATCATATGTCCTGATATCATTTGTCCTGAGATCATTTGTCCTAAGATCATTTGTCCTCAGATCATTTGTCCTGAGATCATTTGTCCTAAGATCATTTGTCCTGAGATATTTTGTCTGAGATCATTTGTCCTGAGATAATTTGTCCTGAGACATTTTGTCTGAGATCATTTGTCCATGGTATCATATGTTCTGATATATTTTGTCCTGATATCTTTTGTCCTTGAGACAATGTGTCCGTGAGACCACTTGTCCGTGAGATATTTTGTCTGAGACATTTTGTCTGAGACATTTTGTCATAAGATCTGGACCTCCCATAGAAGGAAACGTCGAGACTATCAAGGACCAAGAGATGTATAAAGAATAGCACATTCTACTTCTCTGTTGTTTATCGTTCTTAGTGCAAATCGGTCTAATATGTATACATATTTCCCATTGAGCATTACCCCAATACCGACTAAAAATAAAACACGAGTATATCAGGCTACATCCAAGTCGAGCCACTAAAATAGAAAAAAATACCGAGGTGATATATTGGTCTAGATTCATTGCGTCTCACGTTTATCTGCCAGCAGATTAGCTTTAAACTAGATTAAACGGGCTGGACCCAGGACTAGTAGGCGTTAATCATCATCATACCAGAGGGCGCCCCCCCCCCTCCCTTCCCTCCTTCACGGGGCAATGAAAATCGTTACTCTCGCGTGTTGAGGGTACCTCTGTACGAGGCTGGTCTAGTTTCTCTCGCGTGTTGAGGGTACCTCTGTACGATGATGGTCTAGTTACTCTCGTGTGTTGAGGATACCTCTGTACGATGATGGTCTAGTTACTCTCGTGTGTTGAGGGTACCTCTGTACGATGATGGTCTAGTTACTCTCGGGTGTTGAGGATACCTCTGTACGATGATGGTCTAGTTACCTTCTGGTGTTGAGGATACCTTGAATACGAGGCTGGTCTAGTTAAGGATACCTCTGTACGAGGCTGGTCTAGTTTCTCTCGCGTGTTGAGGGTACCTCTGTACGAGGCTGGTCTAGTTACTATGGGGTTTTGAGGGTACCTAGAGTACGAGTGGCTGGTCCAGTTACTCTTGGGTGTTGATGATGACTAGAGTACGAGTGGCTGGTCCAGTTACTCTTGGGTGTTGATGATGACTAGAGTACGAGTGGCTGGTCTAGTTACTCTTGGGTGTTGATGATGACTAGAGTACGAGTGGCTGGTCTAGTTACTCTTGGGTGTTGAGGGTACCTCTGTACGAGGCTGGTCTAGTTACTCTTGGGTGTTGAGGGTACCTTGAGTACGAGTGAGTAGTTTCGTGGCGGAATTTATTACGTCGAGTGTGGGTAAGTATGTAGTCAGGTGGATTAAATAATAGGTAGGTTATGTTGTGGTTAACGTTTTAGTGATGAAAGAGGGGGCGGGGAGAGAGCGGTAGAGGGGTGGATGAGGTGGATTTATAGATGAGAGAAATATGAAACATTTAAAGAGCAAAGAGAGAGTGAGAGAGAGAAGGTAGGGGAGTGGTGGGAAGGAGAGATCAAAGTGTGAGGTGAGAGCAAGATAAAGCTTGTGTGTACGAGAGAGAGGGGGTGGGTGGAGAAAGAGAGAGAGAAAGAAAGAGATAGAGAGGAGGAGAGGGTAAAGATAGAGCTAATGCTTTTAAACTACTAGAGGTTATGGATTGAGCCTTATTTTTAACCACAATCGTTGCTGTTGTATTTTTTTCTCTGCGTGTCTGTCATGTTCAATCTACTCTTTAAAGTTGATTGATGGATTCACTTTGAAAGTGCTGAGTTCCTTCTCAGCTTCAGTAAGTAGACGGCTTGTTCGGCTGTGGGGTTTTCAGCAAGAAATAAATGCACCTACTTTTATTAATGGGGAAAACTGCTATATTTTCCCACCTTTTTTTTTAATAATAAGGCACTTTGTTATGCTAATTAAATAATTATAAAGCGCATTAGTTAGAAAATTGATTGGTTATTTAATTAATAGCTTGTAAAGCTTTCTGCAAGACGCCTAACAATTAGGATTAATGTTCCTCTTATATCTCGCCAACTTAATGTATCAAATCTCGTGAGATTTGAGATAAGCGTTACGAGAATACTCGGGACCATCCGACCCCCTATCCCCTTCCCCGACCCCTACTCTGTTGCAGTTACCTGGGCAATCAACCCCAATAATCACGTGGGTACACCACCAGTAGCGCAGGTCGGATGACGTAATGACTCCATTTTGCCGCAGCGAGACTCGGCGTTTCCGTTAGAAGCAGACGATTAGATAAAACGGTCTAGGGGAGACGCGGAATTTGGGGGAGATTTGGGGGGAGGGGGAGGCGTAGAGGTGGGGGAGGTTTAATTTGGTTTTGTTATTTAATTAACAGAAAGAAAATAGCTGCAGCAGCGTTTCTTGAATTGGATGGAAATATCTTTATTTTTACCTCAGCTAAGATGTTTTGAGTTTTATACTTTGGTATAGCCGAGGATAAATTTTAGAGCGAGGATATTAAAAATCGACTGTTTAGCAAATAATTAGTTTTTAAAATCAATTTTTGTTTTGAAAATAGTATTAGATATTGAGACATTATTATGTCTCATGATTCAGTACGATGTTTTTTACAAAAGCCTACTGACTCGTGAGCTTCTATTAGAGCTAGTATGATCTTTATGATTTTCTGGTTAGGTATGATCTTTATGTGTCAGGTATGATCTTAGTGAGTTTCTGGTCAGGTATGATCTTTATGAGTTTCTCACCAGGTATGATCTTTATGTGTCAGGTATGATCTTTATAAGTTTCTGGTCAGGTATGATCTTTATGAGTTTCTGGCCAGGTATGATCTTTATGTGTCAGGTATGATCTTTATGAGTTTCTGGTCAGGTATGATCTTTATGAGTTTCTGGCCAGGTATGATCTTTATGTGTCAGGTATGATCTTTATGAGTTTTTGTCAAGGTATTACTTTTATCAGTTTTTTCCAGGTATGATCTTTACGAGTTTATGGCCAGGTATGATCTTAAGTAGTTTCTGATCACCAGTCGTCACTGACGATCTAGAACCCGCACTAATCTGCAGAGTTTTTAAAGCCGTTCAGTGTCAGACGTATGTCGGCAGTTTACGATATATGTCCTAGTGAATCACTTTAAAACTAGGGAGCATATTTATATTTGACAATGCTAGGTACCTATGGTTCTTACACAACCTGTATCCTTTTACTTTTTGTATCCACTGGTTCAGCCGAATTAGTTGCTATAAAACTGTTATTCTCTAGGCATCAATAGTTTAACCCTGCAATAGTTCTATAAGTACAGTTCTTCTATTTTCAGCACTCTTCTTAAGTGAACGGGTTCCAGTCACGCATCAAGCTACCTTGCCATAACTCCGACACAGTTCCAGTTTAGTGTATATTGTTCTATAAAACTTTGCACCGTGTGTTTACTTACTGTAGAACAACATACACACATTATGGCGGCGGGGTTGTTTCAGAATAACGACCACATCATGCAAGAACCATCAGCAGGGTTTGTTTCTGTGTTGAATCGCACGGTTGATTAAATGAATATCTCTTTGATCTGTGTGTAGACAGTTGTCTCCGCTCACAGATGTCGTATATATAGAGGGGCGAGAACTGGCTCACAGTGATTGCAAGACTCGTTGGTAGAGTTATGGAGCAGAAGGAGACAATAATGCCTATTGTGTAAAACAATTTCTGTATGGTGATATAGAATGTGTGTACAGTGCAAGATAAAACAGTTCAGTGTTTTTCTTATTAGAACGCGAACTTCTTACTATAAAAGTGTGAATTTTATGAAGCTGGTCAAAACCCGAGACGTACCAGGAGAGGGCGGGTGATGCAAGGTAAAAAAAAAAGACTCATTTAGGTAGATTATTGCTTGGCATTACAGACTAATGTAAGTGATTTCTACATCGATTGTCAGACAAAATAGAAAAACTGTTAAATGAAAGGGGGTGGTAAAACTCCCCCTTCCCACCAACCGTTTTCAAATTCAGCGTGAATAACCATGTATACATGGGGGGGGGAGGGGCGATACATTGATAGGACACCCAGAGCGCCGGAAGAAGTTGCTGCGACTCTGGTCTAAACTTGAGGAGGATGAGACGTGGGTATAAAAATAGACTTTGTGTGTTATGAATGGCAAAGGAGGGAATAGAGGAGTGAAGAGTGTGTGAGTTGGTGGGGGGGGGGGGGGGAGAGATATCGGTCGTGGCGTGCAAATTTAAGTGTGTCGAATTTAACGCTTGATAGCTATGGAATGGTAAGGATGTAGATATCAACCCCCCCCCCCCCCCCCCCCCCACCCGCAGCCACAGTCTCTCTGCGCCAATCTAAATGATTGTGTGTATGAGTGTGTAGCCTTAGGTTGCGTGCATGTATTTCCCACGCTGAAAGGTTAGATACTGTGTGTTGTTTGTTTCAGTGTGAGTACTTCAACGTCGGTCTGGTGGTTTTAACAGTGTGGGGTTCAGTTTTGTCGATGCTAGGGTCAAGGTTTTCAAACATTTGAGGAAATATCAAAACTTCAGTGGAAACAAACAAAAGGCGTATAACATTCTTGAAAATGTCATACTCTTTGTCAAGCTTCTAACTAAACTCTATCAGACCTATCATAATATAATCTCACTACATATTTTCTTATTGGCCATTATAATATACAACTTGAGTAGACCACAAAATATTTTTTTTAAAAACTGGTTAACCAAGGTATATTTCTCACTACGTATCTTCGCAAGATAAAGGCACTGAGCGTCTTAGTGTTTTAAATCATGCGCGTAGGTAAGTCTGGATCAGGTGTTGAGATCTTTGTATTTAAAACCTCAGATGTAAACAACACCTGCTGTTATGGCGAGTTCATCAACTTAACCGCCTCGAAATCCTTGATTTTATGCTCGTGGTTTCTCTTAATTAGAAGATGTAATCAGCCAATAGCATTTACACATACTCATTACCTTAAATACATGTTTGAAAGTTATTTTTGACCTTGTCGAAAATCTAAATTTTAAACTCCTCAAAAGTTGTGTTTTCTGGCGTATAATAAAAAATCTTCAAGCTATTCAAGAAAAAAGTAGGTATTTGAAGCATGTCTAAAGTTAAGAATCCAATAAGAAAAGACATCTTTCATATCCAGCTTTTGAAATGAGATAAAGCTTTGGTGGATTAAAGAAAGAAAAAAATATTTTTTTTCAGACATGAGAAACCCTTTAGATGTAGCGATAGACGGTTGCCGTTTTCTGCTGAAAGAGGGGAAAATCTTAATACAATCTACCCATAAACTACGGGGAAGTGTTCGCGGTGCAGAGGTGTAGCTTCTTCCTGCTTTTATCTTGTCGCTCCGAGCCAGATGCACAGACCCTTCGTGGAAAACGCCCCTGCAAAACGTAAAGAAACAACTCCAGGAATAATTGCTCAACGCGTTTTGACGCGGGGGTAGAGATTTTGATGGATGTATTCGTCTTAATGAGAATGACGTAATATGCAGGCTCGTTGCCAGGCGCATTTGGTGAAGTATGTTTTCTAGGGCTATCATAGTTGACGTCAGTTCACTGGGCTAACAATACAGTTAATATAACCAGTGGTACAGTGACCTGTTATGATTGTTGATAGGGTTAGTGGCGCGGGTTTGGGTAATCTAGAGATTAAGTGAAAAGTTTTAACAGGGATTAGTGGAAGAATATTGTCCATGTTTAGATGAATTTCACTTGGTAAAAGAGTTAGATAAGACAGATGTAAACAAATATATGAAACAGCTGGGTAAACACAGGCTAGTTTATAAATAGAAACGGTCATGGCCATCGTTTCCAAATGCCGGCAGTTGCTGAGTTTTTATGCCGGAAGCGGAGGATATTTTACATACATTGTTTAAAACTCCGGCAGCAGGGGATATTTTAAGTGCCGGTGTTTAAGAATGCCAGCAGCCGGGGATATATTAAATGCAAGAGTTTTAAAATGCCGGCGGCCGGTGGTATATGAAATGCAAGAGTTTTAAAATGCCGGCGGCCGGTGGTATATTAAATGCAAGAGTTTTAAAATGCCGGCAGCCGGGGATATATTAAATGCAAGAGTTTTAAAATGCCGGCAGCCGGTGATATTTTAAATGCAAGAGTTTTAAAATGCCGGCGGCCGGTGGTATATTAAATGCAAGAGTTTGAAAATGCCGGCGGCCGGTGGTATATTAAATGCAAGAGTTTTAAAATGCCGGCAGCCGGTGATATTTTAAATGCAAGAGTTTTTAAATGCCGGCAGCCGGTGATATATTAAATGCAAGAGTTTTAAAATGCCGGCAGCCGGTGATATATTAAATGCAAGAGTTTTAAAATGCCGGCAGCCGGTGATATATTAAATGCAAGAGTTTTAAAATGCCGGCAGCCGGTGATATATTAAATGCAAGAGTTTTAAAATGCCGGCAGCCGGTGATATATTAAATGCAAGAGTTTTAAAATGCCGGCAGCCGGTGATATATTAAATGCAAGAGTTTTAAAATGCCGGCAGCCGGTGATATATTAAATGCAAGAGTTTTAAAATGCCGGCAGCCGGTGATATATTAAATGCAAGAGTTTTAAAATGCCGGCAGCCGGTGATATATTAAATGCAAGAGTTTTAAAATGCCGGCAGCCGGTGATATATTAAATGCAAGAGTTTTAAAATGCCGGCAGCCGGTGATATATTAAATGCAAGAGTTTTAAAATGCCGGCAGCCGGTGATATATTAAATGCAAGAGTTTTAAAATGCCGGAAGTCCATGAGTTTTACTAGCTCGTGTCTCTTAACTCCGGCAGCCGTTGAGATTTTGTTCTCCGGTGTTTAAAGTCGGCGTTGTGTTTGGACTGGTCATCGGAATTCGATACCAGGCTGTCAACGAACCGGCTTTCCCGGGGACTTAGTACATCCTCTACCTAATTGTCCCTATCGATGTACTAGCTAAAAATGCCCGGAATAGCCGACGGGTCTTGAACTGGGCATAAGCTTTTTACGTCAGAAATAAACGCGAACGAACTCACCATTAAGATTTGTATAAGATAATAAATAGAAGAATAAACAAACAGGTATTGAGCATGCATTTTAAAATCTGTGTATTTATATTTTGTTATCTAATGTTTAAATCGCTTTCTGTTAGATAACAGTTTTTTCATTTCCTTTTTTTTCTAGATATGGACATTGAAAAGTTATACACGTTTCTTTTCGAGTTTGACATAAACCATAAAAACTGACAAGTAAAATATCAAATGTTTAAACCTCTTTTAAAGCCATAATCTAGGATTTCAAAAAGCTGTTTGAATCAAGTGACCACGCTCCGAGATTATCATTCATACAATTTAACTTAGCTAAAATTTCGAAAATGGGTTCCAATCATGATAAAACACATCCACCTTATAGCCCCCCTTGAACCCAAATGACCAACAATGGACATAAAAATAGTCTGCATAATAAACTTAATTGTAAACTAATTTTCATCGCTCGCCGCAAGTGGTCCTAAACTCTAATTAATTAGAAGCCGTACCCTGCAGTTAAAATACTTATTGGTAGATAGTTTTATGGACGATAGTAAAATATGGCCTTGTGGAAAACGTGCCCGAGTTAATTTACCTCATTCTTACTACACAACAGGAATCTGGGTTTTTGGTTGGTGGGATTAGGCTCTCTTCAATACAGCACGAGTGGTCTAATAGTATTGCTTTATCTACTGCGGATATATTACTTGTGTTTTAATCTAATTATAGCCAGGGACGTAAAACGGAAATCAATGCAGGAATAAAATGTATTGTAATGAAAGAAATTGGGCAGACGGCTGGAAATTGTTAGAGGGTAATAAATGTTGCGTTTTAATATACACGACGGGTTAAGTTAGGAAGTGGGGTGGGGGGGGGGGGGTATAGATTGGGTGGGGGTGGGTTGGGGATAGAATGTGAAGTCTTGGGTTTAATTTGGGTAGATGGTGGGTTAATTGTGTTTGGGCTAGGGTAAGATTGTTGATTTGTTAGGTCGTGTTTTTTTTTTGGGAAGCTTGTTAGTTATACTTTTTTTTCAGGGAAGGGGGTGGGGGATTAGGTGACTGGAGTCTGGGGTTTGATGAAAAGGTTGGATGTTGCTGTTGTGGAGGGGGTATGGTCATGTGATTGGTGGAACAGTTTGCGTTGGAAGCTGGGTGGGTGTGGTTGTGGCTGTGACGGTGTGAAGCGAAACTGTCATAGGTAGTTTACTGTCAATACCGTTAAGAAAAGCTATGTTGTTGTTTTTTTTTTTACAAAAATGTGGAATCTTATGTTTACCAATTGGACAAAAATTGTTATCTAAGAGTGGTTATATGGTGATCAAATGGTGATCATATGGTGATCAAATGGTGATCATATGGTGATCAAACGGTGATACAAGAGACCATTGTCGAAGTTTTTAAACCTCCTATGGGTTTGCTGTGGTGTACAGTGAAATGAAATTGGACGTAATCCCTGAGTGAAGAATTGAACGATTTTTTTAATTGGAGGTTAAGGTGGGGAAAATGTGGGTTGATAATTTGGACAGTGGATTAATTGTTGAAGAAACGTTTAAGTAAGTATAAGAACAAAATAAGGAAGAAATGAGGGTCAAAAGACTAGCTGGAGTATTAAATACGAGCCGACCCGCGGCTATTTAGTTGTTGTTTTTTCTACTTTTCAGTAATTCATAATTTGTGAATTCGACAGTACCAATGCTACCACTGAAAATATTTGCTTTAAAACACTAACACCCCCCTTTACCCCAACCCCTACCCTACATCCCCCCCACGTGAAAGCAGCCTCCTCTTAGTTACCTCCTCTAAGTTTAAAATAGTTTCAAACTAAATTATCTGCCCCTAATAGCCGTCACTAAACCCGGCTTTACAAATGTAAACATTTAGCGTGAACCACAGCTCACCATACCATGTGGGGGGGGGGGGTTAGTGATAGAGAGAAAGAGAGTGGACTGCAAGGCGCGCTTGCAGCTTGTTTTCTAACGTCTCCAAGAAGAGAATTATATATATACGAGCCGACCCGCTGCGTATCATACGCCGCTATTTAGTTGCTTTTTTTCTAATTTTCAGTAATTTATAATTTGTGAATTCGACAGTACCAATGCTGCCACTGAAAATATTTGCTTAAAAACACTAAACCCCCCTCCCCCCCCCCACGTGAAAGCAGCCTCCTCTTAGTTACCTCCTCTAAGTTTAAAATCGTTTCAAACTAAATTATCTGCCCCTAATAGCCGTCACCAAACCCGTCTCTATGATTGTAAAATGTAAACAGCGTGACCACAGCTCACCAGACAATGTGGGGGTGGGGTGGGGGTGGTAGTGATAGTGATAGAGAGAAAGAGAGGGGACTGCAAGGAGGCGCTTGCAGCTTGTTTTCTAACGTCTCCAAGAAGAGAATTATATATGTAGATAGATGTTCAACAGTTGCCTGGTGCGATGTATGTACAAGTAGAAGTCTGATCTGAAACACTGGGTAATGCGATGTAGGTGTTTATAATGTGTGTCTGTGTGTGAGTGTGTGTGTTTTGTGTGTTAGTTTAAGTATGTATGTGTTTGTGTAAGTGTGAGTATATGAAATGTGTGTGCGCTCTTGCGTGTTTGCCAATGTGTGAGTTATAGATGTGCTAGAGGTGACGTAATTTTAAATCTTTTGACATCTGCTTATGTTTTTTATGTCTAGTCAGCACTGAAACTGTACCGGCATTAGACACAAATTAAATATCCGCCACTATAGAAACATCCGCATTCTTTTTTAAATTTTTTAAAAATTTCGACCTTTTTTAACCTTTTACAATCACACACAATTTTTCAGTATGCAGAAAATATGTATTTCAGTATTGGATCCTCATTTACAACTGTTGAACTATACACTTATTACATTACATATAAACCACAATGATAACTAAAAAGATTATTCATTATAAGCCAGCTTTTTTACTAAATCGAAGTTAAAATATATCAAAAATTCTCCATTAAACTTATTGAATAAACGTTTTTTTCCTCCCATATTTTTTCCAATCGTTTCCAAAACTTTGAAGACGTCGTGGGCGAGGGACGTAAATATGTGAAGCTCTGTGTGAATATTTAACGTCTGTTTTGTAGGGCATCGTTCCATTTAGGGACCGCTTGTGGCATGGGTCCAGTTTCTAGTGGGGGGGGGGGGGAGGGAGGGGGTGTCGCGCCACTGTTGAACTGAGCGATTATTTCAAATATTCATTACAGGGTGAGTCAAAATGGGTCAAACCACAGTTAGGATTACCCCAGGGGTTTGAGATAAGGAGCGAGAGAAAGTTCGTGGGGGTGGGTTAGTGGGGGAAGTATTAGGGTAAGGCAGGTTGAATAGGGGGGTAGGGGGGGGGGGGTAGAAATACTCCAGAGGTTTAGTACAAGAAGGGCGATAGAAAATTGGTATGATATGTTTGAGTTTACGCAGGAATGGCGAGGAGGGGGGGATCTTTATGGTAGATGATGATTGCATGAGGGATTATACATAAGTCAAGCCAGCAGCTAATGGGATCTGACAAAATGTCACTTGATAAAAAGAACAAGACGTTAATGAACCACTAAGCTAGATAAAATATAACACATGAGGGAAGGGTCGACGCTTAGGTTACTGTAGTATAGAGTTCCCTTTGAGCTTAGGGGTAGTATTAAGTCAAAGAGTAGGTGTTTATGAAAAGGATTTAGATTAACATTATCCCAGGTTAGATTAAATTTAATCTTATATAAAGTGATAAGTTTAGGGTTCTTAAAGAAATGAAGATAATAAACAGGACACATTACTAATATAAATGCAGTACGGTTATGCTGAGTGTACTGATAGAAGTAGTAAAGCTAAACTAAAAAAATCTCATGTTTTAAAAGTCGAACTATTTGTCATGTTTGCTCTGATGAAACACAAATACCAAGCTAGGTTATAAAGTCGCGTTAAATCACAGTAAAAAAAAAACTTGAAAAAAAAACTAAATCACCAGGAATCAAACTTTTTTTTTCTCCTTTTCTAAAACTAATTTAACCACAGTTAACGTCTGCTGTGCAAACATGGCTCCCCCGCGTCTGTTGGTCAGACGTCGGTTGGAGGGGGGGGGGAGATCAATCGAAAAACAAGGTTTCTCCACCTCCGCCGGAAGTCACAAAAATCGAAGCCATGTTTACACCAAAGAGAGGCTAGCGGACAGTTCTTAATTCGGCTTAATTTCATTGCTTCTTTAAATAGGTCATCTCCATTTCTATTTCTTTTTCATAAATAAGGGTTAGTTTATTGAGCCTGTATATATCTTCAAGCATATCAATATATATATATATATATATATATATATATATATATATATATATATATATATATATATATATATATATATATGTATATATATATATATGTATATATATATATATATTCATATATATATATATATATATATATATATATATATATATATATATATATATATATATATATATTCGTCAAATTCACACCCATTGTCGAAAACCCGTTGTTTAAAAATACAAGACAGAATGTGATGGGGGGAGGAGGGTAGAAATTTGTAGCTCAAGGTCACGTTGACGTCACTTTGAATAGAATGGAATGTTTCTTTTACACACCCGGGCATTCGTGCTTTCAATTTCCTAATTAGGGGCCCATCACTCGGCCCGTCCCTCCCGAGTTTTCCGTCCTACTCCTGGCCCTAGCACCTAAGGCGTGGCCAGACCTCTCCAATTCCCGTCGCGGTCTTCCCCTCTGTGGGAGTGTAATGTGGGGGGACGGGATGGTGTGGCACTGATCAGAGTTGATTAAAATTTGAAGTCTGAAGTGCAACAGGTTGTTAGCGTAAGTGCATACAGTGTACTTTAGTTTTTTTTATAAACGTTAACTTTTATCTTTATTGTGTACTTTACACTTCACTTAGGATGACATTCACGTTCATTGTGTACTTAACGTTACACACAGTTACTTTTTTATTAAAGTTCTACATTTAATATAAGGTAACTTTTATATTTCTGGGGTGCTTTACGTTTCATTTGTTAAATTTTACCTTACGATTTACATACAGCATACAGACTTCACAACTAATTAGGTCTGGTTTGGCGGATAGGATACTTCGCCTGTCAGATTTGAACATTGAGTTATCAAAACAGAGAGAAAGAAATCCAGACCTTTTTGTATGCTTGTTAAATAGTGTGAGTTTGATAATAAAGTCTAAATGTGATATGACATTTCCTAATTTTAATCCATGCCACTACACCGTGTTAATCATTTTTGTCATCACCCATGTCATAATCCGATGTCAGCGTATATAGTCATCACAGTATGTCACCCACATGTCATGTTACAATGTCATCCTACCATACAATTCTAGCATGCCATTTTACAATGCCGTATATATTCCACATGTCAGCATTACCTCGTAATCACTAAGGATGGGAGCGGGGGTGGGGGCTGACTTTAGCCAGAAAAACACTTGCCCCAATGCCATGTGTTTAAAAAAAAAACGGTAACTTTTGTCCGAATGAGGCCATTGCCCGAACGAACGAATGCCTGAATGGGACAGTACCCCGAACAGACATTTCTCGAATACAAATATTTCCAACAATCTACTTGACAGGAAGTCCATAATGGACAACTGTCAGAAAATAGAAAATTGTACACATTATTTAAAAATTAATACTAAAAAAACAACGTATTTGTCTATTTGATAACTAAATGTCATTTTATAATTTGAAATATGTGCTTATTTAGCTTTAATTTCAATATTTCTCAAAAAATATATTTAAATAGTTCTGAATAATTTAGAAACATACAGCTTAAGATCTTCAAGGCAATTTAGCTTAGCATTTCAGACGCTGTTTTATTTTATGGGCGCTGTAGATAAAAAAACAATCCTATTCTAGAGATCTAATTGGATTATGGGAAATAAATATGTTTGAACGGGCGGCTAGATGGAGGAAGATTTATTGGAAGGGGTTGGCTATTGGTTGGAAGGGCTTCAATGTGTTGTGTGAAATATGTGGTGTGGGTTTTCTGTCGTATGTGAAACGTGTGGGGCTTATGTTGTGTGCGATATGTGTAGGGGTTTTCTGTGGTATGTGAAAATGTAATTTTTGTTGTGCGAAATACGTGGTGTTTTTTCTTTGTTATGTAGAAAATGTGTGTGGTATTTGATGTGTGAAATATGTGGTCGGATTTTCTGTGGTATGTAAAATCGTGTAGGGTTTATGTTGTAAGCGATATGTGAAAGAGTTCTCTGTGATACGTCAAAACGAATAGGATTTTTTATGTTTTATGCTTATATGTGTAGTTTGGAACGTTAAATACATTGCTGATATCAAAGAAACAATTTTGAGAAAATCTTGATGTTGCAGTCAAACGCTTAAGACGATTAATATTTTTGTTTCGAATGATAATCTACGTCTTATGTAAATATTAAGTAGTTAACAATATCATTATGTTGATGTGCGAAACATCTTGATGTTGTAACAAGTGTTAAAAATCATCAGGATGGTGTTTTTACTGTTGTTTTTACCTCGTCCTTGTAACTAAGCTTAACTTACGTCTCTCATCGATAGCTCAATGTAACATTAATGTTTAGTTCAAATTAAAGAAATATCCTAGGGCAGGTGTTGTTACTGTATACTTTCGAATATGCTGCAACATTTAGGTTAGATGAATGAACATTTAATTAAATATACGGATATGTAATTATGAGGTTTATTTACAATGATAAACACCCGTATAACCTTGACCGCACGTCTCCGGTCAGTTCCGTTGCTCACGCGCATCATAAAGTACAACCTCATTACGTCCCGTGCGTTCCTGTTTTAGATCCGGATGACAGGATTCTGAGGCCGCGTACGACAATTAGACGGCACCATGCCGCGCCAAGATTCTGCGCAAACACTTAGCCGGCATTCCCTTAATTCAAAGGTTACAAAAATTCCCCGGGAAGAATTGCGGATGGGAGAGGAGGGGGTATACTGTTAACCCTTCTGGAAATGTATTGGCCCGTCGTCAAATTCTGCAAGGAATTTTTTCTTTACTACGCTTCGCGATTCCAATCAAATGCCATTTCTATAAATTGGAACCGCAAATGCCGTCAATTAATTACAGAGGTAACTTTCGTTTAGTGAAACCCCGCGTCGAAAGTTTACGGGAATACCACCCCCTTTGAACCACTTGTGGTTAATTTTAGGACGTATTCCACATTCCGTGAGAAGGGAGAGAATTTTCGAGGAATAGAAGCCAAGATGTTTTGCGTCATTTAGCACGGGGGTGACCTCCCCTTTGTTTAAAATCCCCTCCAGCTTTCGACACACGACACCCATCACCCCCTGCCTGCTGGGGCGCCGGGGTACCGTTTGTGTGGTCTCCGTGATCACACGGCGTGTGGGGAACGTGATCTTTCGCGTGATCTTTAACGTGGTCTTACACGTGAGCTACATCCGATTGAGTCACACAACAACTGAACCGAGTGAGGTACATCTGGTCTTGAAAGGTTGGATTCGACTCTACGCTACGCTTGATTGGTCTGATTACCTCAAACGACTTGGTGACTTCTATCGACCTTGTCCATACACAAAGTTCTTACCACAAGACGTGACCTGCTTGTGCTACCAAATTCCTGTATCTATTTAAGACAGAGTATTGTTGATGATCCCGAGAACTGAAATAACTAAGGTAATCTTCTTTTTCTCCTTGT
This sequence comes from Physella acuta, assembly GCF_028476545.2. Classification (NCBI taxonomy): domain Eukaryota; kingdom Metazoa; phylum Mollusca; class Gastropoda; family Physidae; genus Physella; species Physella acuta. Next base: position 20,337 of record NW_026732472.1, on the reverse strand, counting down.
ATTTGGGTCTCTGGGCACCCTTATAACCAGTGCTTTCTCCGGGGTGGGGAGAGCGCTGCACATACCCTCCAGAACAAAAGTCCATTTCCATTCGAAGACAAAGGGTATTAAATGCAACATATATATATATATATATATATATATATATATATATATATATATATATATATATATATATATATATATATACTTTAACTATTCATTTAACTGACCCTCTCCCAAGTTGACGTCGTGGCATCGCTGTAGAGCGCTAGACAGCTAACTCGAAAACCACGAGTTCGAATCCGGGTTTAAGTGAGTACAACGTCCCTGAGTCCAACCAGCTCTGATGGGTAACTTACTCGCGTTAGGGAAAGGATAGACGGTTGGGCATAGTGCTGACCACAGTACCCATTCATATGCCGTGGTCACAGAAACAGGTGAACTCTGCTTCACCTACCACATTGAAAATCAGGTTCTAGAAGGAACTTTACCCCGAAGTTTCAAATGCCCCCACCCCGGAGTAAACAGCCTGAAACAAACCCTGATCTAGATAGGTGGATCATGTATTCGCCCCCCCCCCCCCCCGTCCCCGGTCCCTGTCATCATCTCAGACGGTCGCCTCACCTGCTTAAGACATCTCAAAAGATATCCACCGCGATAAAAACAATTAGATATTTTATTTCTCCAAGGGAAATTAAATCTATCTCTTGCCAAGGTTCAACTTTTGGCACCAATCCTTACCCTGAACTTCAACCTTAATACAATCTTTAACCCGTCACTGTTTTTCTTATATTATTAATTAATTCTGTTCAATATCCACAGCTCGTATCAAACTTCAAAGACTTAACAGATCAACTCCTTCTAATATAAACTTATCACAGATACCATTGAGCGTTATAAACGAGCTGATAAAACGATGTACATGTATCATTCTATCCTGGGCTCCCACGTCACACAGATGAGCCCGACACAGCCGTAATGGCGGCTTTTATTTATAGACCAAACACACGTGACGTTACGCTAGCCAATCTTTTAGCCACAATGTTCCAAAACGATTTATTTATTCAACACATCTTCATCAGAAACACCAGATTTGTGATGCAATCTTTTCTCTCGCCATTACCGCCGCAGCCAATCAGATAAGTTTTAACGAGTTTGGGGGTAGTGGTTGAGAGGGGGGTGACGTGGGGGTGGGGGGGGGGGTGTCGTGTAAAATGGGGAAAATCCGATGAAGCATACATTTTTTTTCCTCTCTCAAGTTTACTAGTCGGTCTGGATTTTTCGTATTGATCCATGTTTTGTGGGACATGCGTGCATGTTGGATCACTTAGGCGCTCGTGTTAAAATACAACATGCTAGGCAAACTTGAAGCGCGTGCCCTGTTGTTTATTTTCTCGGCAAACTCGGCAATTTACAACTCATCTCTGTGCCAGTCAGCTGTTTAAAAGTCAGCTATTTACAACCCAGCTATTTACAATCCATCTATTTACAACACAGGTATTTTAAAAGCCGCCACAACCCCCTATTTACAACATATCTACTTACAGTATAGGTATTTTAAAAGCCGCTACAACCAAACTGTTTACAGCCCCCTATTTACAACCACTTATTTTATTATCTTTTTTTTTTATTTTTTTAAATTTAAAATTTTTTTTACAACCACCTATGTATAAACTTCTATTAAGAACCATTTTTTTCATAACCAACCTATTTTCAACCCAGCTGCTATTTACAACCCACCTATTTACAACTCATCTCTGTGCCATTCAGCTGTTTAAAAGTCAGCTATTTATAACTCAGCTTTTTACAACCGAGTTATTTATAACCAACATTTTTAAAATCCACCTATTAACAACCTACATATTTACAACCTTGCTATTTACAACCCACCTATTTATAACCCAGCTATTTACAACTCACCTGGTATATTTGGTCATGACAGCGAGTTAATTCCCTTCTATTTCAAACTGTGTATCAACTCTGGCCGTTATATCCTGAAGCAGAAAGAAAAAAAAAGTGTCCGATATCGATATCCATATTTCTCCATTACTTTCTCTTTAACCCATTTTAGGCATCAATTTGTTTTACATTTACTTAAACTCTCGCATGCAGTTGTGAAGGAATTTCTTTGCTAGCATCACTACCACATTAAACGTAACCTTGGCCGTAAGGCTAGCTTTGACCTTGACCCTAATCCTAAATCTTGATGTAATCGAGTATCAAAATGATATGCATTAAGGTATCACCAGGGCATATTCGAAGCCGTAGTTTTAAAGTATTTCTACCTTAATCCCAGTTTTAACTTGGACCATGCATCTAATCCTTAATCTATTTTTAACTCTAGTCTAGACGAATCCGTATCCAAACGACCCTAGTCTAGACTGGCCCCCATCAAAACCCTGACCCTAATAACTATTCCGTGAGAAAAAAAAGTAATTCGATACGATACTGCATCGTAATTTTACAGAGCCCTGGCTTGCCTGTTACTACAGTCCCACCCCTTCCACCCTCCCCACCCCAAATGCCATCCTCCCCACCCAAATGCCACCCTCTCCACCCCTTCCACCCTCCCCACCCCAAATGCCATCCTCCCCACCCAAATGCCATCCTCCCCACCCCAAATGCCATCCTCCCCACCCCAAATGCCATCCTCCCCACCCAAATGCCATCCTCCCCACCCCAAATGCCATCCTCCCCACCCCAAATGCCATCCCCCCAACCCAAATGCCATCCTCCCCACCTCAAATGCCACCCTCCCCATCCCAAATGCCTCAATCCAACTAGGCATATCCGTTTCATTGAGAAAAAAATTCAAAACAAACCCTATTACGTTAGAACACAATAAGTAAAATATTAAATAAAATTAAACTGCTAAATCAAATTTCGATTTAAAATAACATAGACAACACAGTGAAATATGTAATTCTGCTAGTAGACTATTCAATTCTCACAACCAAATATTCCTTCTAATATAACTTTATAACTTCGACTCAACTTTGACAAACTAAAGATACGTTCATTAACTTAGATAGCCAATACCCGATGACAGGCCAAAGATGGTGCTAATTAAAAATGATTTTAATTAAGTTTCTTTCTTAAAGTAGCGTAACTGATAACATAATGAAAAAAATATAGATGGAGATAATAGTAAAAAATTGGCCCATAGAAAACAAATAAAGGTGAGGGGAGGAGAGAGGGAGAGTGAAGAGAGAGGGTAGAGAGAGGGTGGAGAGAGGTTGGAGAGAGGGTGGAGAGAGGGGTGGATTGTAATGAGGGCAAAAAAAAACGAACATGGATGATGCGCAGAAGATGGGAAAAATGGGATCTGGAGAAGTTGACCTGTCAATCAACAATGTTGTGTGTTGGTGGAGTGTTGCTGGAGTGTTGCTGGAGTGTTGAACGTGTGTTGGTGGAGTGTTGGTGGAGTGTTGCTGGAGTGTTGAACGTGTGTTGGTGGAGTGTTGGTGGAGTGTTGGTGGAGTGTTGGTGGAGTGTTGGTGGAGTGTTGGTGGAGTGTTGAACGTGTGTTAAACGTGTGTTGGTGGAGTGTTGGTGGAGTGTTGGTGGAGTGTTGGTGGAGTGTTGGTGGAGTGTTGGTGGAGTGTTGGTGGAGTGTTGGTGGAGTGTTGGTGGAGTGTTGGTGGAGTGTTTCTTGGAGTGTTGGTGGAGTGTTGAACGTGTGTTGGTGGAGTGTTGGTGGAGTGTTGCTGGAGTGTTGAACGTGTGTTGGTGGAGTGTTGGTGGAGTGTTGGTGGAGTGTTGGTGGAGTGTTGGTGGAGTGTTGGTGGAGTGTTGGTGGAGTGTTGGTGGAGTGTTGGTGGAGTGTTGGTGGAGTGTTGGTGGAGTGTTGGTGGAGTGTTGGTGGAGTGTTGGTGGAGTGTTGGTGGAGTGTTGGTGGAGTGTTGGTGGAGTGTTGGTGGAGTGTTGTTGGAGTGTTGGTGGAGTGTTGAACGTGTGTTGGTGGAGTGTTGGTGGAGTGTTGGTGGAGTGTTGAACGTGTGTTGGTGGAGTGTTGGCGGAGTGTTGGTGGAGTGTTGGTGGAGTGTTGGTGGAGTGTTGGTGGAGTGTTGAACGTGTGTTGGTGGAGTGTTGGTGGAGTGTTGGTGGAGTGTTGGTGGAGTGTTGGTGGAGTGTTGGTGGAGTGTTGGTGGAGTGTTGGTGGAGTGTTGGTGGAGTGTTGGTGGAGTGTTGGTGGAGTGTTGGTGGAGTGTTGGTGGAGTGTTGGTGGAGTGTTGGTGGAGTGTTGGTGGAGTGTTGGTGGAGTGTTGGTGGAGTGTTGGTGGAGTGTTGGTGGAGTGTTGGTGGAGTGTTGGTGGAGTGTTGAACGTGTGTTGGTGGAGTGTTAGTGGAGTGTTGGTGGAGTGTTGGTGGAGTGTTGGTGGAGTGTTGGTGGAGTGTTGGTGGAGTATTGGTGGAGTGTTGGTGGAGTGTTGGTGGAGTGTTGGTGGAGTGTTGAACGTGTGTTGGTGGAGTGTTGGTGGAGTGTTGGTGGAGTGTTGGTGGAGTGTTGGTGGAGTGTTGGTGGAGTGTTGAACGTGTGTTGGTGGAGTGTTGGTGGAGCGTTGCTGGAGTGTTGAACGTGTGTTGGTGGAGTGTTGGTGGAGTGTTGGTGGAGTGTTGGTGGAGTGTTGGTGGAGTGTTGGTGGAGTGTTGGTGGAGTGTTGAACGTGTGTTAAACGTGTGTTGGTGGAGTGTTGGTGGAGTGTTGCTGGAGTGTTGAACGTGTGTTGGTGGAGTGTTGGTGGAGTGTTGGTGGAGTGTTGGTGGAGTGTTGGTGGAGTGTTGGTGGAGTGTTGAACGTGTGTTGGTGGAGTGTTGAACGTGTGTTGGTGGAGTGTTGGTGGAGTGTTGGTGGAGTGTTGGTGGAGTGTTGGTGGAGTGTTGGTGGAGTGTTGGTGGAGTGTTGGTGGAGTGTTGGTGGAGTGTTGGTGGAGTGTTGGTGGAGTGTTGAACGTGTGTTGGTGGAGTGTTGGTGGAGTGTTGGTGGAGTGTTGGTGGAGTGTTGGTGGAGTGTTGGTGGAGTGTTGGTGGAGTGTTGGTGGAGTGTTGGTGGAGTGTTGGTGGAGTGTTGGTGGAGTGTTGAACGTGTGTTGGTGGAGTGTTGGTGGAGTGTTGGTGGAGTGTTGGTGGAGTGTTGGTGGAGTGTTGGTGGAGTGTTGGTGGAGTGTTGGTGGAGTGTTGGTGGAGTGTTGGTGGAGTGTTGATGGAGTGTTGGTGGAGTGTTGGTGGAGTGTTGGTGGAGTGTTGCTGGAGTGTTGCTGGAGTGTTGTTGGAGTGTTGGTGGAGTGTTGAACGTGTGTTGGTGGAGTGTTGGTGGAGTGTTGGTGGAGTGTTGAACGTGTGTTGGTGGAGTGTTGGTGGAGTGTTGGTGGAGTGTTGGCGGAGTGTTGGTGGAGTGTTGGTGGAGTGTTGGTGGAGTGTTGGTGGAGTGTTGTTGGAGTGTTGGTGGAGTGTTGAACGTGTGTTGGTGGAGTGTTGGTGGAGTGTTGGTGGAGTGTTGGTGGAGTGTTGGTGGAGTGTTGGTGGAGTGTTGTTGGAGTGTTGGTGGAGTGTTGAACGTGTGTTGGTGGAGTGTTGGTGGAGTGTTGGTGGAGTGTTGGTGGAGTGTTGGTGGAGTGTTGGTGGAGTGTTGGTGGAGTGTTGTTGGAGTGTTGGTGGAGTGTTGGTGGAGTGTTGAACGTGTGTTGGTGGAGTGTTGGTGGAGTGTTGGTGGAGTGTTGGTGGAGTGTTGGTGGAGTGTTGGTGGAGTGTTGGTGGAGTGTTGGTGGAGTGTTGGTGGAGTGTTGGTGGAGTGTTGGTGGAGTGTTGGTGGAGTGTTGGTGGAGTGTTGGTGGAGTGTTGGTGGAGTGTTGGTGGAGTGTTGGTGGAGTGTTGGTGGAGTGTTGGTGGAGTGTTGAACGTGTGTTGGTGGAGTGTTGGTGGAGTGTTGGTGGAGTGTTGAACGTGTGTTGATGGAGTGTTGGTGGAGTGTTGGTGGAGTGTTGGTGGAGTGTTGGTGGAGTGTTGGTGGAGTGTTGGTGGAGTGTTGGTGGAGTGTTGGTGGAGTGTTGGTGGAGTGTTGAACGTGTGTTGGTGGAGTGTTGGTGGAGTGTTGGTGGAGTGTTGGTGGAGTGTTGGTGGAGTGTTGGTGGAGTGTTGGTGGAGTGTTGGTGGAGTGTTGGTGGAGTGTTGGTGGAGTGTTGGTGGAGTGTTGGTGGAGTGTTGGTGGAGTGTTGGTGGAGTGTTGGTGGAGTGTTGGTGGAGTGTTGGTGGAGTGTTGGTGGAGTGTTGGTGGAGTGTTGGTGGAGTGTTGGTGGAGTGTTGGTGGAGTGTTGGTGGAGTGTTGGTGGAGTGTTGTTGGAGTGTTGAACGTGTGTTGGTGGAGTGTTGGTGGAGTGTTGGTGGAGTGTTGGTGGAGTGTTGGTGGAGTGTTGGTGGAGTGTTGGTGGAGTGTTGGTGGAGTGTTGGTGGAGTGTTGGTGGAGTGTTGGTGGAGTGTTGGTGGAGTATTGGTGGAGTGTTGGTGGAGTGTTGGTGGAGTGTTGGTGGAGTGTTGAACGTGTGTTGGTGGAGTGTTGGTGGAGTGTTGGTGGAGTGTTGGTGGAGTGTTGGTGGAGTGTTGGTGGAGTGTTGGTGGAGTGTTGGTGCAGTGTTGAACGTGTGTTGGTGGAGTGTTGGTGGAGTGTTGGTGGAGTGTTGGTGGAGTGTTGGTGGAGTGTTGGTGGAGTGTTGGTGGAGTGTTGGTGGAGTGTTGGTGGAGTGTTGGTGGAGTGTTGGTGGAGTGTTGGTGGAGTTTCGGTAGAGTGTTGGTGGAGTGTTGGTGCAGTGTTGCTGGAGTGTTGCTGGAGTGTTGGTGGAGTGTTGGTGGAGTGTTGGTGGAGTGTTGAACGTGTGTTGGTGGAGTGTTGGTGGAGTGTTGGTGGAGTGTTGAACGTGTGTTGCTGGAGTGTTGCACGAGCGTTGGTGGAGTGTTGCACGGGCGTTGGTGGAGTGTTGGTTGAGTGTTGGTGGAGTGTTGGTGGAGTGTTGGTGGAGTGTTGGTGGAGTGTTGGTGTAGTGTTGGTGGAGTGTTGGTGGAGTGTTGGTGGAGTGTTGGTGGAGTGTTGGTGGAGTGTTGAACGTGTGTTGGTGGAGTGTTGGTGGAGTGTTGGTGGAGTGTTGATGGAGTGTTGGTGGAGTGTTGGTGGAGTGTTGAACGTGTGTTGGTGGAGTGTTGAACGTGTGTTGCTAGATTGTTGAACGTGTGTTGGTGGAGTGTTGGTGGAGTGTTGGTGGAGTGTTGGTGGAATGTTTGTGGAGTGTTGGTGGAGTGTTGGTGGAGTGTTAAACGTGTGTTGGTGGAGTGTTGGTGGAGTGTTGAACGTGTGTTGCTGGAGTGTTGCACGGGCGTTGGTGGAGTGTTGGTTGAGTGTTGCACGGGCGTTGGTGGAGTGTTGGTGGAGTGTTGGTGGAGTGTTGGTGGAGTGTTGGTGGAGTGTTGGTGGAGTGTTGGTGGAGTGTTGGTGGAGTGTTGTTGGAGTGTTGGTGGAGTGTTGGTGGAGTGTTGAACGTGTGTTGGTGGAATGTTGAACGTGTGTTGCTGGAGTGTTGAACGTGTGTTGCTGGAGTGTTGAACGTGTGTTGGTGGAGTGTTGCACGGGCGTTGGTGGAGTGTTGAACGTGTGTTGGTAGAGTGTTGAACGTGTGTTGCTGGAGTGTTGAACGGGCGTTGGTGGAGTGTTGCACGTGTGTTGCTGGAGTGTTGAACGGGCGTTGGTGGAGTGTTGGTGGAGTGTTGGTGGAGTGTTGGTGGAGTGTTGGTGGAGTGTTGGTGGAGTGTTGGTGGAGTGTTGGTGGAGTGTTGGTGGAGTGTTGGTGGAGTGTTGGTGTAGTGTTGGTGGAGTGTTGGTGGAGTGTTGGTGGAGTGTTGGTGGAGTGTTGGTGGAGTGTTGAACGTGTGTTGGTGGAGTGTTGGTGGAGTGTTGGTGGAGTGTTGATGGAGTGTTGGTGGAGTGTTGGTGGAGTGTTGAACGTGTGTTGGTGGAGTGTTGAACGTGTGTTGCTAGATTGTTGAACGTGTGTTGGTGGAGTGTTGGTGGAGTGTTGGTGGAGTGTTGGTGGAATGTTTGTGGAGTGTTGGTGGAGTGTTGGTGGAGTGTTAAACGTGTGTTGGTGGAGTGTTGGTGGAGTGTTGAACGTGTGTTGCTGGAGTGTTGCACGGGCGTTGGTGGAGTGTTGCACGGGCGTTGGTGGAGTGTTGGTTGAGTGTTGCACGGGCGTTGGTGGAGTGTTGGTGGAGTGTTGGTGGAGTGTTGGTGGAGTGTTGGTGGAGTGTTGGTGGAGTGTTGGTGGAGTGTTGGTGGAGTGTTGTTGGAGTGTTGGTGGAGTGTTGGTGGAGTGTTGAACGTGTGTTGGTGGAATGTTGAACGTGTGTTGCTGGAGTGTTGAACGTGTGTTGCTGGAGTGTTGAACGTGTGTTGGTGGAGTGTTGCACGGGCGTTGGTGGAGTGTTGAACGTGTGTTGGTAGAGTGTTGAACGTGTGTTGCTGGAGTGTTGAACGGGCGTTGGTGGAGTGTTGCACGTGTGTTGCTGGAGTGTTGAACGGGCGTTGGTGGAGTGTTGGTGGAGTGTTGGTGGAGTGTTGGTGGAGTGTTGGTGGAGTGTTGGTGGAGTGTTGGTGGAGTGTTGGTGGAGTGTTGAACGTGTGTTGGTGGAGTGTTGAACGTGTGTTGCTGGAGTGTTGAACGTGTGTTGCTGGAGTGTTGAACGTGTGTTGGTGGAGTGTTGCACGGGCGTTGGTGGAGTGTTGCACGTGTGTTGGTGGTAGGACATGAGGGTGGTAGGACATGAGGGTGGTAGGACATGAGTGTGATAAGACATAAGCGTGGTAGGGTCATAAGTCGTAGGACATAAGAATTGTAAGGGGTGAAGGTGGTAGAGTAAAACAAGTATAACTTCTTACAAGATTAAAATTCTACACTTATATATTCTACACTTATGGACCTACACTTATACGCAAAGTTTGAAAGAGATCACGTTAAAATATCACGTTACGATCCTTCTGGGTAAATTTCAAGTGTACAAGCATTCAAGAGACGGTGTGGCCGAATAGTAGAGCGTTTGGATGCTGGCCCGAAGGTCTCGAGTTCGAATCTCAGTTTGGACTCATGACTGTAGAATGTCCTTGAGTACACCCGGCTCTGTTTCTGACACGATGGGGAAAATAAAGGCGACAGGGCAGAGTGCTAAACACACTATATGCCAAGGTCAAGGAACAAACTCTTCTTCACCTGCGCAACGGATCGCTAGGTCTAAAGAGGATAGAATACCATGTGTACAACCCGTGAAGGATAAAACAACATGACATAGAGAAAGAGAAGACAATCGGTGGTTCTCTCTAAACCCTTAGTTGTACGGACTGTAAGCAAGGGATGTCAGCACATAGAGCAGCGTCTGGGGTCAAAGTCCAAGTGACTAAAACAGTTTTTGGCGATTGGGTAGAGAAGAAACAATGGCAAGTGTTTTCTGGGTTCAAACATGCATTCTGGTTCAAAGACAGACTCACAAACTCCAAACGTTCAAAGACAGACAAATAAACCCCAAGCGTTGCAGTAAAACTTGGAGACCATATTGTGGGGGGTCTTGAAAAAAGGCGGTTATTGTTGTTTACGTGTTTTTGTATCGTTGTCTTACTTGTCTTACATCGTATGGTGATGACGTACTGGTGGGCGTGGCGTTAGGTCTTCTGGAAATGTCCGTGTGCCCTTGAACAGATTTGTGACACAAAGAAAAATTTCATCCTGGAGAAACGTTGAAATATACAGAAAGCCGACTGGACAAAAATACCGACTGGAAAAATGCCGACTGAACAAAATGCCGACTGGAGAAAATGCCGACTGAACAAAATGCCGACTGGACAAAATACCGACTGGACTAAAGACTTACAAATTTTAATTGTGTTATTAGGACATAGTATTCGGGCATCAAGGCTCCTGAATTCTGACTCACAAGTCAAAACTGATATACAAAGTCTGAGAAAGTTAAGGGCTCCTCAAGAAGATACACTCTACTTCATCTATCTGATCGCAAAGTAATTCTTTAATTTCTGGTTACAAGTTTGTTTTGGTTGTGTAGTCTTCGTATTTCCCGTTCTAATATTTTGTATTAATTATTAATTCAATGTTCGATGTTTCCATCTAATTCATTATAAACTAATTAAGGCCACCCTTAATCATTTCAAATCAATTATGGTTAACCGAATGAAAAAAATGCGATTTAATAATTTAAAACGATTGATTTACAATTTTAAGATAACATTTGAACGGCTAGAGTGAGTAACTAGCTGCCTAGTGCTAAATGGTGAGCGGTTTTTAAAAGGGCAAATTCAGGCTACAAATGACATGAATTATAAATGAAGAGTTATTCCTCGTGTTGTAATTGTAGGGGGCGCTATTACCCCGGATGTCGTCACAGCCCCCTCCCCTGGGAGCCACAGTGTGACTTGCTGAAATTAGGAAAAAGAACTTTCCCCCAACATTTTACTGTAAGTACTTTGTTAGTTTTACATCTGCAATGTGTGTATTGGTAATAAAGAAACAGGGAATTTCATTTTTGAAATGGTAACAATGTCATTACTGTACGATCATATGCACTTGACAACATCATAAAAAGGTGTGATGGTCATTATGGTATTACCAATTTATCTTTAAACTAGAAAGTACATTTTAGATGTAATAGCCTTTAAGACCGACTGATCAGTAAAGCAGATGAAGTAGAGTTCGTCAGTTTCTATCACTACGGTATGTGAAAAGACAGAATGGTCAACTCTATACTCCTCTGTATTTACTTTCTGCTTGCCCTTTACTTACCATTGTGGCCACACAAAAAAGACTTATTTAAATAATGCCGAAGGGATTAATGACGTCACTTTAAGTTATTTTATTTTAATTTTATCCATCCAATACAGATTATTTAACCAAATACAAACATGCACACACACACACACACACACACACACATATATATATATATATATATATATATATATATATATATATATATATATATATATATATGTATATGTATATATATATATATATATATATATATATATATATATATATATATATATATATATATATATATATATATATATATATATATATATATATAATTTATGTATTTATTTGTTGATGTGTGTAAATATATGCGTGCGTGAATGTATGTATACTGCCCATTTCTTGTGATGACGTCCTCACCTCAACCAAACTACTTTAAAACTTGGTTCCAGTCTGCCGCCCCCCCCCCCCCCATTGACTATCGTGTGACCAGATTTAGCAATATTTTATTATATAGGCGTGACCTAAAGCAGGGGCACTCACTCCAAAAAAATATTTGGTCGATTCCCCCCAGCCCCCCTCCCACCCCCGTCAACTTCTAGCAAGACGACCTAAGTGAATTAATCTGATTGGAAATAGCCCCATTCCCTTTTCTACAGCGCCATACTGTCAGTGTTATTTAAAATACATTAATGTTATCCCGTTGGTAATGCATTGTCCTTGCAGCCATATACATTAGGGATTTTCTGCAATCTGTTTTTTTTTTATTAGCCATGTCTGCATTTTTTCTTAGAAATGAGTTCTTTTCTCCAGTGGTATGTGGATTGTCCTTCTTGAAACTTCTTCACCAGTATGTGATTTTTGAAAATATATTATTGTATATAGTGGATCTCATTTACTTATAAGCTCAAAGAAAAATTCGAATAAAGGGAAGAAAATATCGGGGAAATTTTTTTGAATTATAAGGTAGACAGTACTAATAACAAAGAAGAGCACTCATATAGCGGTTCTCAAACTTTACATTCTAGTGTCCTTACAGTAAGATGCTAGTTCATTCTTATACACATACGAGGTATGTGTTTTCTTGTATAGTGACTGATTATATTAAAGTTTTGGCTCCGAAATACAAATTTCCTCTATGTATAGTTAATTTAATTCGGGGTACGTTGTACTAAAAGAGTGAGGATCCCTGATCTACCAGTTCAGTATAAAATGTAATGGATGAATCACAGAGGCTTTCATCGTTATTGTGGCTCCGGGCTTTAAGATCAGGTTACGCCTCTCTCCTCTTCGACCGACGATACAATGAGGTTTGGGGGTGGGGGTCGGGGGTCGGGGTACAATATTGTGTTACCTCACCAGCTGATCAATATAAAGTTAGTTTCGGTGAAGGGATGGATTGGGGGGGGGGGGGGGGGGGGGGAGATTGGGGGAGGGGTTGGCTACATTGAGTGAAACTAAGTTTAAAATTTGTGACATGTTAGCTATAGGAGCAAAAAGGAAGTTGTTACTTTTACGTAAGTTGGTTGAACTAATTCGTGAGTTGGTGCTGTTGGTTGAACTAATTCGTAAGTTGGTGCTTGGTTTGGTTGAACTAATTCGTGAGTCGTTGTTTGGTTGGTTTTGAAACCAGCTTATTATTTCGTTGAGTGATTATGTGTTGGAAACTAAAGTCATTATTCTTCCAGAAAATTACACACTGAACCTCTCTACTCTATTGTTATTTAGCTGGATGGTTATTTATTAAATTTTATTTGAAAGTGTTTGAGGGTTAAACAAAGCATCTGTTAAATTCAGATATTTTACTGAAAAGTCGAAAAGTTGTTCATGTACAATACTGTACAGTGAAGGGGTAGGTTAATCAACGTTTCACATGATGTTTTAAATCTGATTTGATTAAAGAAAATTTCCATTTCTATAGATCAAAGAAAGCTGTCAAAAATGTTAATGGCTCAATCGATAATTTAATTTCTTGTCATCTTAATCTAATACGCATAAGCGTGACCAAATACTATCCATCCAGTATGTTGTTCACTATAGGACGGCATGGTCGTGTGTTAGATCATTCGACCAATAACCCGACATTCTTGAGTTCAGATCTCAGACTCGATTCTCGAGGACACACCCAGTCCACCGAGTGACGGAAGTCACGTGATTAAGATTTTAGAAAGACGATAATGCAGTTTAACTCTACTTCATCTGACCTATCGACGGCCATGTCTGAATGGGAATTATTGTATTAGTCATTAGATCATTAACTATAACTAAACAACGTCATGCGTGACAGTTACTTTGAAGTTTACACTCAATAAACTATGTACTTTAGCTGTTTTGTTATTATAACTTCAGTATAAAACTATTACAATGAGTTGCTGTAATTTTGCTGGGATAGTCTAGTTATAATCTAGCAACCAATAAGACTTTTACAACAATGTATAGCGGATACAGTTAAATAAGGGCGTAATATCGCTAATGGGTTTTAACATCTAGGATTTAATACTTTTAGCCCAAGTATCGAAAGGTTCCTCTCCCTCCCTCACTCTGCCTCTCTCTCCATCCCTCTCTCTCTCTCTCTCTCCATATCTTTCCTCTCCATCTCTTTTCCCTCTCTTTCTTTCTTTCTCTCTCTCCCTCCGTCCCTCTCTCTCCCTCCCCTCTCCTCTCCCTTTCTTTCTTTATTTCTCCATCTGTCCCTCTCTGTCCCTCCCTCTCTTTCTCTTCCTCCACTTTCTGTCTCTCTCTCCCTCTGACCCCTATCCCTCGCTCTGTCCCCTTTCTCTCTCCCTTTCCCCCCCCCCCTCCCCCTCAATGTCTCCCTCCCTCTTCTTCTCTCCGCTCTCACTCTCTCTCTCCCTCTGTCCCCTCACCCTGTCTCTGTCCCCTCTCCTCTCTCCCCCCCCCCTGCCCCCCTCTCTCTCCCCTCTCTCTCCAGCCCATACCACTATTCTTCAGTCCCTAGGAAACAAAACTAGATTTCCCGCGAGTGCCTCTGTGGCGAGATCTAAGGTTAAGTCTGGAACATTTTCTCCTATCTTAAGGCAAAACTCATTAAATATCTGAGTCATAAATCTCATCACTCCCGATGTAGGTCATGGGACTACCACGTGATGTAAACATCCCAAAAGACTTGAGACTCATCCTTGGCGACCAAAGAACATTAAAAAATAAATAGGATTAGTCGTACTAAGGATAGGGATTTGAGGAAGGGATAAGGAGAGGAAGGTGGGAGGGAGAGACAGAGGGAGAGGGGGAGAGAAACAGGTTAGAGGGTGAGGGAGCTGAAGAGAAAGAAGAAGAAAGGAAATGAGAGATGGGGAAAGGGAGGGAAAAAGATAGAAAGAGGGGAGAGTGAAGATAGAGAGAGAGAGAGAGTTTTTCAAACACATCTCTCTTGAATCAAAGGGATTATCTAAGCACATCAAAGAGATTATCTAAGCACACTCTCTACAATAAGAGTATCTAATAACTCTCTACAAAAGGATTATCGAATCACTCTCTTAATATATCTAACAATGAGATTTCTGATCTCGATTACAATACTTCTCTTAACAACTGGATCTATTGATACCACTCGAATTACATCTAACCATGTGCTTTTGTTTTCAACCTACCCTCCAAATACGTCAAGCACTTTAATTTTTTTAACGCATTTCTGATAGTCAACCACATACACCCAAAAAAAAAAATACTTCGATGCAATACGTTATACAGCATAAAATTCATGTCTGAATGAAACTCCTCATAGCCAACTCAATACATCTAGTAATAAAACTCTTCCGTTCATACTTCCCACAACCCCATCTTTCCTTAAGATACGTGTCCACACCATCATCAAAAACCAGCAGACCATCCTCCTATGGCCTTTACTTGACCTTAATTCTGACCAGACTTATGGAGTATTGTATTGACTCATCAATAGACGGAGGCCAGTGGTCCACTTCTGGTCCACTGTGGTCCACTTCTGGCGAGATGTTAAGTTGGTTAGAGGGTGGGCCCAGGTAAGGATGGAGGGTGGTGGGGAATTAGAGATAGGGTAGAGGGGGTCTGGGCTGGGGTTTAAAGGGGGTCTGGTATGGGAGTTTAGTGCGGGTATGATAAGGGGGTTTAGAGTGGGTATGGTCGCTTGTCGCTTGGTCGGGAGCGGGGTGTTAGAAGGGTCCGATAGGGGGTTTATGGGGATATCTTGTGGAAGGGGGGGGGGGTTAGAAGACAATCTGGTCGGAAGGTGGAGTTACATGGGGGTCTGGTTGAGGAGGGGGTTTGAGGGTTTCGATAGGGAGTTTTGGAGAGAATTGTTGAGGTTAAAGGGAGATTTGGGAAAGGGAGTGCGTGGGGGTCCGACAAGGCGTATAGAGAAAGGTAACGGGGGGGGGGGGTTAGGGGAGATCTGGTGGGTGTCTGACTAGGGGTTTAGAGTGGAGTTCGATCCGGGGTTAAGATGGAGGTCTGGTCGGGTTTACATAGACTGGTAGGAGGGTTTAGTTTGGGGTTTTGTCGGAGGTTCAGAGGGAGACCTTGCAAGAGGGTTGGAGATCTACTCGGGGGTTAGTGAGAAATCTGGTCGGTGGTTTAGAAAGGGGAGAGGGGGGAGGGTCCGGTTCTATGTTTATATGGAGTTCTGGTCGAGAGCTTAGAGAAAAGTCTGGTCGGATTACGACCTAGACGGTCGCTGAAAGGCGTCGTGTGGACGGAGGATTGTGATTGTGATCATTGATTGGGCCACCAGGAAGTGGTATTGTAAATATTGATCAGTGGTCAAGCGTGTTTGGTCAATACTTGCTGGACGACCGATGTCAGTCGCAACAAGAGAATCTTGCTGAACTTGTGTCAAACAACACTAGAGAATCTTGCTGAACTTGTGTCAGACAATTCTAGAGAATCTCGCTAAACATCGGTTACAAATGTCCAATTCCAGTTGGACACTCACTGTCTAAGGACCAGTTCAATATCCGTCGAATATAAACCAAATAAATGTATTTAAGATTTCGTTTAACACAAACGAATCAATGTACACAGTTAATAGGTTAAAAGGTTTAAAGAAAATTTTATTGTTGTTAAGTTATCAAGAAACCCGTGGATTTTAAGCGTGTTGGCTGAGCGAGAGTCACCCATGCAAGTAACGTTTTGGTCTATTTCCATTGTATGTGTTTTTCCCCCCGAGAATGAGTGTTGATTTGTGAGTTGAGATAATATAGGCCTAGATTTCAGTATTTTGATCTGTGGAATTTGGGGTATACTTCATAACAGTGTCTGGCAATAGACTTTTCCAGAAACTGGGTGTTATCTTCTCAGACGTGAGTACTTATTTTTAAAGTCGATGGCAGATTCATTGTAGTACACAAATAAGTGACTTGGTTTTGTTAATTGTAATCCTAAACCAACTCCTGACACTGTACAAGTCGTAATTTCGACCCTAATACTAAATCTGATATTACAATACTAGATTTACCTAACATATATGTTTTTGGAAGAGTACATTGACAGACATATTTACTCTACGGTCGGAGTGGTCTAGTCGGTAAAGCTCATGGTTGCTACGCCGGAAAGTCCCGAGTTCGAACCCTCGGGCAGATGAGGCTCGTTAGCTGGGGACAGCCACTCTTTTTAGGAAAGACAGCTCCAAAATAAAACAACAGTTGTTTTTTATTCTGATCTTGGTTGGACAAAGGCTATGGAAGCAAATCCAAACAGAAAAGAAGGCTGAAATCGGAGTCAATAGCCTCAATGGATCCCTTCCAGAAGAACGAAGAAGAAGAAGAAGACGAAGAAGGTATTGCCAAGACTTCTCCAAAGCCACTATTGGCTCCACAAAAGTACACATGAAGTTCCAGTGCACTACAAAATGTGCCAGTTCAGATACTGGTTTAATAAAATACAGCAGAAACTTTCTTACAAAAAACAGTGCCAGCCAATACAGAACATGAAGACAATATCAGACAATGGTCGTGTTTGGGGCTGAGAGAGGCGGTTTGATGGGCACTAGTGACGCCCCAATACCCACCCTAGACTACAGGACAGAAGAAGGAGAATTGTTGAAGTGTATTACACTTTGAATTCATTGACTGACTGCGCTGTTCGATCGTAGATTCGTAAAATTTACAAGCTAGATAGAGGACGTAGATAAGGTAAGAATTTTCAGTTTTTAGTTGTCAAAGATTGATCAGTTTTATGAGCTATTAGAAGATTACATGATTAGAACCAACATGTGTGTAAGCTCATTCTCAGCAACAGTCACAGCCCACGGGGTCATGCTGGACTACATAATACAACCAACACAAGCTAAACATGAGTGGACACATCCAATCAGCAAACAACTTTTGTAATGCTCTGATTTAATTCGACTTAATTAATAATGAAAACTATTGTCCATCATGGTAGTGGTATTGTAGCAGCGTTCGTATAAGCCAGCAGGTTACGTAATCGCATTCAGGTAGAGTAATCACCTCCGCTCTCTCTTCCAACCCTCACCCTCGCCTCCCCCGGCCCTCGCTTGATCCCACGGAGTAACCGAGGTAATTGCATCAATGGACGAGCGTTGGTCTGTTGTCTGCGTGGTAACCACTTTTCTTCAAGACGAGCGCCATTGTGACCTTGAGCATATGTAAATGTGTGTCCAGTACACTAAGGTCATGTCACTGTATTTAGTTGAACTTTGCGTAAACATAAAGGCTCGGATACAAAACAACATCTACAAATAAACAAAATGAATAAAAAAGTTACATTTTTTATAAAACGCAAAACAATGTTTGATTGTATTGAAACCGAGACGTGAGTCAATTTTAGTGCATAAATCAAATTATCTTTTTTTAGACCATGTTATTGTTGTGTTTGTTTTGTTTGTTTTTATTCTCCAAATGAAAATATTATTTCTTTAAAAAATTACATTTTTTTTTTACATGTGTCTGAATATATATTGTTTTCTTAAATAATTAATGATTTGCATTAAAGCAATTATTCCCAAAAGCTGAAAGTTGTCCAGCACCGATTAAGCAGAACGGGAAAACGAACATATTTAAAAAAAAAAAACAGTTTTGGAATTCCACGCCGAATAAAATTTCAAACGTTCTGGAAATTCTAATTCTATTTCCGAAACCGCGCTTCTCTGTAAAACCATCTTGCTCAGTTGCGAGTCGAGTATTTCATTGCGAACTATTTTCAATTATAGTTTCTTTAAAGGGAGATAATCCTATTTGCAGCGCATGCGGCTTCGGGAATTTAATTTCCAACCAAACAATAACAGAAAACAGTTGTTATTTTTCCCCTTTACGTAACCACGATGTCTGCTGTCTTGAAAAAAAAATAGGACACAATTGGAATCGCAACAAAAGGCAAGTAACGAATCAGACAACAGACTTCTGAAATGTCTGCCAAATGTTTGCGGCCTCTGTCACGATCCGCAAGTCAGAAGTGAAGCGCTAAGCGTTTTTGACAGGCCACGGAGCGCTTAGCGTTTTCGACAGGGTTAGGCCTGCCAACAGCCTGAACGCCATTTTTTTGTGTTGTTTCGTTCGAACATTTCTTTCATGTTGGGTGCAAAGAAGTGTGGGTTACCTGCCCCTGCTTTTAACAATAGCGGATAAGGCTCGTATTTCCGCCCAGAACGTGGATGTACCTGCATGGCTGCGCGGAACAAACACCAGGGCGAGAAAACGCGAGGTAAACAAATCCAGTTATCTTCCCTTGCTGAACGATTAACACGGATAAAACTAGCTGTAACGTGAACGAGATGTGCACAATAAAATGATACGGTTGTTGAAGTTAAATTTGTATTTACGTTCGTAAATTTTTGTATGTTGCGTAATTTTTTGCATATGTTGAAAATGTAAACAATTACAAAAATAAAAAAATAAAAATAAGAAAAAAATATTTTAAACTGTTACAAGTAAAAGAATCAAATTTCAGAGCTTGTAAAGTTACTTACGGCCTGTAACTTTCTTGTGATTAGTTACATATTTAAAGTTTAAGTTCCTCATTCGATTTATATGGTCAGTGAGACAGATGAAGTAGAGTGTATCTGTTTCTGCGAACTTGGTAAGTAAAGGGATGGTGTGGTGAGCACTTTGCAAAACCGTCTTTTCTTTCACTAAATCATCCGGGCTGAATTGGTTCAAGAATGTCCTTTGGATTTTAGCCTCGTATCCATATTCATGACAATTAGCTTTCTGGGAAATATATGTCAGTGTCGCAAATGTGATGTGTCAATCTGAACAAGCTGATGTGCTGTGTCCACCGTTTTGTCAGTCACGAATGGATGAGTTCAGTTGTTCAAGACCAACGACATTACGGCCACACTTGGAGTGCCACCTCTTAGGTTGTTGTTTACATTTTCTTTACGATTTAACCCAGTGTTTCTTTGTTGATCTCAATAGGTAATGATGGTTATATATATATATATATATATATATATATATATATATATATATATATATATATATATAACAAAATGGATTTACTACATCATAATTTAACATATACTTTATCAAACATTCTTTTCAAACTAATTACATCTTTAAAAAAGTTATAAAAATAAATATAACACAAAAAATAATATAAGAATGTAAAAGAAATAGACTTGACAAAACAGTGTTTGTCCAATTCTTACTTTCAAGTAACTTTTTTTCTTCATGTATTATATTTTGTGCGAAATGTGTGTATAGTGGAGGGGGGGGGGGGGCAGGTTCCTGATTATTTTATCCACGGGTTTATTTCATCAGGGTGGCATCGATCAGGTTTTATATTTACCTGAAACCCACGAAGCATTAAAACTAGACTGGATCTACCCACACCGTCTAGGTGTGATTTACCTGGACCGTCTGCACGAGGTGTAGACTACCTGAACCGTCCAGAAAACATTGAGATCTACCTGCAGAAAACATGCAGCACAACCCAGGGATAATCTTTAGACTGGCTGTCACCTAACTCACTTAACACAAGGCAGGGGTCTGCCCAGTCGTTTTACCTGCTATATCAGTGGTTCTCAAATCTTTAGCCTGGCTGTCACCTAACTCACTTAACACAAGGCAGGGGTCTGCCCAGTCGTTTTTACCTGCTGTAAAAGTGGTTCTCAAATCTTTAGGCTACCTGTGTTCTATCTGACTTAACACAAGGCAGAGGTCTGCCCAGTCGTTTTACCTTCTGTAACAATGGTTCTCAAATTTTTATCCTGTGTTCTCACTTAACACAAGGCAGAGGTCTGCCTAGTGGTTCGACCTGCTGTAACAGTGGTTCTCAAATCTTTAGCCTGTCAGGACAGAGGACTGGCTCATCTGCTATATCGTGGACGCTCAAATCCTTAGCTTTTAACAGGATTTAACAAAGGACAGATTTGCCCCAACTTCTATATCAGTGGTTCTTAAATCTTTAGCCTACGAGTGTTCAATCTCACTTAACACAAGGCAGAGGTCTGCCCAGTAGTTTTACCAGCTGTAACAGTGGTTCTCAAATCGTCAGGACAGAGGACTGCCTCATGTACTATATCGTGGACCCTTAAATTCTTTAGCCGTTAATCTATCTCATTTAACACAGGACAGAGTTGCCCCATCTCCCATATCAATGGTTC